>NC_135774.1:18261766-18266258 GCF_028453695.1 Augochlora pura | reverse complement strand
CTTACAACCCTGGAAGGGTAGAAAAACAGCCACGCGTCGATACCGTAGTGCTCGCATCGCAATTCACTATTTACAACGAATAAAATGGAATAGATCGATAAGCTAACTGTAACAAACACATTTAACTTAAAGTGTACATTCAATAATAATACGATGCCATAAAATACTGAACATAAAAAATTACCTAAACTAAATGAAAAGTTACAATATATATTAACTCAGCAGGTGTCCCAATGCTTTCTGAGAAGGGAGGGGATGTACACGATGTTTTATTTTACACGATGTTTTATTTTACACGATTTCTTCTGGAACGTATCTACCACGTTAAAACAGAATTGGGTGTGTAATAGAAAAATGTCAATTGATCTTTACGCATCAATACCGTAAGTATTTTCCTTATTTCTCGCTCTTTTACGTTTAAGAAAATTTCATACAATTTAGTATAATTCTGTGCGGTCGAAAACTTAATGCCAGAGTGTAGGAATGCCCTTAAATTCTTCTAACATCGATACAGTTTCAACGTAGAATATCGGCAGTCGATAATTAGTATCAGCAATTCCATCTCACGCTCTTTTACGCGGAGGGACTCATTGACGCGTGATACCGTAGCATGTCGCGTCGCGGCGAAAAGATCCCCATTCATAATCTCAAAGCTGCGACACGCAATCTCGCGATTTAATATCGTAGTAGTAGCTTACAGCGGGCTCGCCCTCGCACGTGACTGAATTTAATTTACCGAAAGAAACGGCCGACTACTGTTCCCGACACTACGGGACATTAAACAGTTTTCGCATCTTCCGCCTATATTTTTTCCATTATTTTTCTCTCCTCCGCCACCTCTCTTCCCCACCTCTCTCTCTCTCTCTCTCTTTCTTTCTCTTTTTCTCTATGTATATATCTCTCTCTCGTCTCCCGCTCGATCGTTTCGCCAGCTCGTCTTCGTTATTTACTTTCTCATTGAAATTCAAATGAATAGAGAGTGCGTGCCGGGCCGCGGGCGTGAGAATCCCCGGTGTAAAAAACGGCGAAATTACGATACTGCATGTAAAACACAATTTGGAAGCTTGATTTATCGCGCCGCCCAGCAAACTCGGTTTAGTCACGCCTGTAAATGTTGTTCGCGCTCGTTCGAAACGCGCTCGTTCCGACTACGTTGCAGCTTCGGGCATAATCTACCTCATTTCCCGGCAATTTTTCGTCTTCCGTGCTGCTTGCGCAGCCGACTCCGATGACCCTGCTGGATTTTCAAACGGGGGCGGATTAGTTATTACCCACGCGCTACGCTTGCTACAGTAATCGTTTCACTTTGCGTTCCCGTGTATCGTATAATACGGCTAATACCGTCCCCGTCAGAAGTCGTGCGATCAGACGAGCAAAACTAGGGCACCGAATATTATTTTAGTTCCATCGGGCTGATTGTAGTAATGACGAGAAGTGTCGCAAGCACTTATTTTCAATAAATCTACTGTTTTGTTCGCCGAAGGAAATTGTATTGTATTTTGCAACTCTAATGGCTTCGGGCGTAACAAGTAGGTGACGGGGTATTAGGTTTACTTTACGGAATGTGTAGCATAAGCAATTCTTGTCGCGAACTAAATTGCGTATATAATAAATATTCGCTTCTCCTTATATTTTGCATTTACTTGTATAGTGGATTGTCAAATTATTTTATAAAGTCATAGAAGTATTACATGTTTTAAGTTTTTAGTGTAATTGTAGCTTCAACTGTACACAATAATTTCATCTTATTCATAAATTCCTATAATAGAAGGAACCATATTTATCGTATGTCTACAATAATTCAAATGATTAAGTATCGACAATAGGGAAATATAATTTGATTGTAATGTAAAGATTGGTTTTATGATTAAGAGGAATAAATATTATCCGTATTTAATAGACGTGCTAACGGGTTAATTTAGAGAAACAGGAGTTAAATAAAACCGTTTTATACAAGTTGAAAACAATAGATTGCATTTTTCTATTGTTTCAAACTTTACCTATTTATTTTAATGCGTAAAATTAGTAGTCTGCAAGTAAGGTAGATACTTTTTCTTACTTCTAGAATAAACTTTAACCAACCATCGTTTGGAAATTTGTTCGATATGAAACTCGTTGAAAATCTACAGATTTTAATGGAACGATAAATTGGATCATACATACATATTAACCGCAAACAATTATTAATTGAGAAAGTTGCATTTGTATGTCGCAGAGATCTAGAAATAGAGGAAAATTGTGGAAAAATATGGTAATATATTCATACGTATATAAAAACATAGCGATACGTTTTAGAAGTGCATCATTAAAAATACATTGTGAATTTCACCCTTAATCGTTAAGTGACTGGCAAGTGTGCATAATAATTTGATTATCTACTATATTTTATCGCAAGCTTTTAATTATATCAGATCGATTCTTCACAAAATATCTTATGTAAAAATCATTGTAAACATTAGTACAGTTATTAACCTCGTTAAGTTCGTATCTCGTTTGAACGCAGTGCCACGTAAAATTTTAACAAAGTAGAGTACGTAATACCATAGATTCATCAAATTTAATCTGACCTCGGGTGTTTGACAATAAATAATTCATCTACATGCTGTAGCACGTTTCAGAATTAAAATTAACGTGGCAACCACACTGTGGTATCAGCTGCGTCTATTCACTATTTTCTAAATGTCCGAAATAAAAATTTCCTGCAAAAGTTAACTTTTATTTTTATATATTTTCATGTATATTATTTTAAAAAGTTTTAAAAACTATTGACGTAACAATGATTGCTCGTAAAAAATTCGCCGACTTTAGTGCTGTATCAAACAGTCTAAGAATATTGTTAGAGGTTTCTTGTTTATATAAGAAAAGTTCTTTAGAACCTTTACAAGGCGGTTTATTTAACCTCTTAGGCATGGCTGGATTTCGCGTAAATAAAGTTTTTCATAACTAAGTTACCATTTTTCTTAATATGTATTTTTCTGTATAGCTATATATAGTATTGATTACATATATTTTTTTCTTAGTGTATTGTACATACACACTTTCACGGTAATCGTTTACTTTAATAATTAATAAAATACTTGAGAAAAGCACGGAACATTCACGAAAGCCACTACAGTGTGCGCGTCGTCCTTAAGAGGTTAAAAAAGACTACGATAATTATTTTTGTTATTGGTGGACCAATGATAATTGTTTTTATGTCTGATATCATCCACAATTAAAACACAAGAATTGTTAAACGTAATAAAATGTATGGTAATCTTAAAAACTTAATAATTTGTAACACGAACAAAGGATTCTACCATTAATAATAGAAATAATTATATAATTATAATAAATTACAAAATAAAGAATAAAATCACGATAAAAATGAATAAAAACCAAATTTTGTTATTTACCAAAGAGGGAAAAACTTCTCTATCAAAACTAATCTTAATTTCACGTGATTGTCAATAAAATATGGTTAAACTATGGATTTTTATTAAAAATGAAAATTTTCTGCAAATAAGAGAACTGACACCTTAGAAAAAGAAGGAACAATAGATCGAATAACAGAAAGCACCCATATCAAGATCTACTAATTGCAATCATTAAATCTGATTTCATTAAGTAAGATTTCAGATTGGCCGCCTTACTGTAACTTCAGCAACAAACACCTGTTATATGAATGTAAAATACCAGAATCAAAGAAATAAAAGCGGATTAAACTGAAACAGCGCACTGACTTTTCTGAAGCATCAAAATAATACTGTCAGCTACCTACAAAAAATCCAACTATCTGATATAAAAAGAAAATATACAACGCGTCGTTAGAGACCTCGAAGACGATGCGACTCTACACCTAATTTCAAAAAATGCTTCCTTCATTGATTTCAACATAATCTCTTAACATTAAACAGCAGACTTTTTGACAACAATAATGATTAACCACTTGCCATACTTTGACGAGTCTGGCACGCGACGAAAATTTCTAATAATTTGTATAATGTGAATTCTACTTCGTTGTTTTAATTTGAACAAAATTCTAATCTCTTGTCATCTATATTTAAACATTACAACGTCTGTAGACACACGATAAATCTAAATTGTCTTTTCTCTTCTTAGAAAATATTGTAATCGAAAAACTTCTAATCGTTGTAATTATGAAGAAAATCGTACGGCAAGTAGTTAACAACATTTTATAATTTTAAATTCTGGGTCCAAATAGGGTCTCGCCGTCCAATCATTGGTAGTGTTAGCCGTACTAACGCAGGGATATTGTTAAATCATTTCAACTGTTTCACTCTTTTAAATTACACCTATTCTCTTTTGTCATAAATGCATAAACTCCGCATTTAAAACAATATTCGTTTAGGCATTACTGCGAGTCTGTTCTCTGAAATCGCTGAAATGACGCCGGACAACAATTTTAAAACATTCAATTGACCGAGGGAAGGAGTCTCATTTGAAAGGTAATTTCACGCAGTCGGCATTGGCCGCTGTTCCCAGCATCTAC
>NC_135774.1:18253067-18261666 GCF_028453695.1 Augochlora pura | reverse complement strand
TCTCAGGTTTTTCGGCAAAAAATTTGTCCAAATGGGTTTTTATCTCAACCAAAGAGTTGAAATTTCTTCCATTAAGGGAATTTTGTAATGATCGGAAAAGGTGTAAATCCGGAGGCGCAAGGTCTGGCGAATACAGTGGATGGGGTAAAACATCCCAACCAAACTCCAACAATTTTTGCCGAGTTCTCAAAGACACATGAGGTCGCGCGTTGTCCTGATAAAACACGACGCCCTTCCTATTCGCAATTTTTGGACGTTTTTGTTCAATTGATGTCTTCAATTTATCTAATTGAGAGCAATACTTTGCCGAATCTATTGTTTCATTATTTGGTAAAAGCTTATTCTCGGTTTCTGTTCTAATCATATCTTCGTCTGTGGTGGACGGCCAGCTGGGCGTTCTTCACCTTCAAGGTCGAAATTTCCAGCTTTAAACCGAGCAAACCACTTCCGCATAATTCTTTCGACTACAGCATCCACGCCATAAACAGCATATCTTATTTGCCGCTTGTGTGGCATTTTTGCCCTTTGGGAAAAAGAAAAGCATTAAATGCCTATAATGCACTTTATTTGCCACCATATTCTAAGGCGTACAAAACTGATAAAAATTAACGAATCGTAACCGAACTTTTCTCCAAATATGGCTGAAGTTATCTCTTTTAGAATATGTACACATGTCATTTGTTTTCAATAATTGTGATATATTCAGTCACACCTCTCACGCTACCTACCGAAAATCGGCACGAACTTTTCGGACAACCCAATACTTTTGAAACGATGAAAACGTTGAGATTGACCGTATCGATAAAAATTCTGTTCATTGTCACAGATGATTTATTGTTTGTGTATAATATCTACTATAAATACTCCCAAACACAGTTGTAAACCTTCCCGTGATTTATTTTTCTGGAAACGATCTAATATTATTTCTAAAGTCTTGTAAATACAAAACTCAATTGTGGAAAGAGTATCATAACGGAACATTCTACGGGAACGAACGAACTTTGAAACAACAAAATGTTATAGATCTAAATATCGTATTTTGAAAACGTTCTCTTTTTTGGTCCACCAGAGGCAGAAATATCGTTGCATAAACTTGAATCAAATGCAGTTAGGATGCGTCGAGACGAAATACCAGTTCGATAAAAGGGCTCACGATGTGTGGGGAATTTTCTGACTAAAATAAGTCGAAGCGTAAACTTACGAGCGTTTATAGGATTACCCCTGTACGCCTGTCCCGAGCGTAACTATACGACCACGGTGTGCAATTCAATTATTTGTTCCGGTACCTGCGCTATAAAGAGTGCGTAACGAAAAACTTGTGACACTTTCGCGCACCTGCAAGTGCATCCTGCAACTTTCAAATAGCTTCCTAAACATTGCGAGTGCTACCACCATCTGCCATTAACATTATTAAAAATCTACTTAACGCTGTTGTGCTGTTTCAGTTTCGTTTTGTCAATAATTAATAATATGTGCTAATACATTTTCATTTTTCTGTGAAATTAGAGCAAGCTAGAAAAATAGAGTAGTAACAAATATACTAAATATATATTCATAAATAAAAGGAAGATAATCACAAGTTAAAAAGATATAAGAAAAGAAAACAAAATAATCATAAAAATGTATAATGTATAATGCATAATAATAATATAACTTAAATGCACACTGGTTTAGTTTCTACATAATGCATATTGTCTTGGATGTCAGCCTGTTGTAGCACATATTTATTGAAGCATGTTTGCTTTTGTAACTACAATTCTCTTACATGCTTTCTCTAAATAGTTCCTATTTTTACTTTTTTTCTATCTTATCTACAGACCTCTAAAACGCTCACCCCTTATTGACTCATCCATGTCCCTTGATCCTCGAGGGACACACGTACCCCTTGAACTCCGAATAATCCTCGTCTTATCTCACTGCCGTTACTTCTATTTTTTACTTTCAAAAAACTTAAACTAACACTGCGCTCTTAACTTTGTTTAGAACTGTCAAATCGTTCAGATATATTAAATTCGATTTCAGTCAAATGCACAGTGTAAAAGACATCGACCTCACCGCACTTCGAAGATCTTACAACAAAACCTCTTTTTAAAAAAGTGTTGTAATCATATTCCACAATCGAAAATATAATAATTAAACACAATTGCATTTAAATTTATGATTATGAACGTGAAACGTAACAATAGAGATTACGTATCTGTAAAGTTGTAAAAACTTTAACATAAAAGTATGGATTGAAATAGAATTATTATCACACTGCTATACTACTTTAAGTAAATGAACCAACAACACATGTAAATTCAAAATTGACGTTCTCACTATCTGCATTTTAAAAGAATTTTTTATGGAGGAAATTTGTAACAATATACAGAGTAATGGTAATGTTGAAACAAAAGTACGCGAAAACAGTGGCAAAGCAATTCTCCTGAAGAAGTTTATACGAGCACTTTTTCCATCTTGGCCGGCTTGTATTCGATGCAAATTGCCAGACTTATGAAAATTCATTCAACGCACCCTCATTTCTCGCCGGTCGAAAATTTTTAATCCTATTTCAAAGATTATGTGTTCATTGGAGAACTCTTTGCACATCGAGGGAGAGCTTTATTACATTTTAATCAAGGAGCAGATTATACAAGCTTTATCCTAACTGAAACCTCGAATATATCAGAAAACGAAAACTTCTGGGAGCAATCAGAATAATCAAGGAAAAGGTGAACAGAGAGAAAATAATTTAGAAGATTGGAGAATGCAGAATCTTTGAAATATTAAAAATTTCCATTTTCTTCAGCGCAATTAAAATTAAAATAAAAACTGGAACAGAAAGTGATTAGAATTTTATTTAGAATAATATTAAAAATTCTTTTTCTGTTTTTTGTTAGGTCCAGTCAGTTGCGAGCTACAGGCTGTTAAAAATAGAAGTCAACATAGAGAAAATTCGGTACATTTTACAATTTTTCTTTGATAAAGGTGAAAATGCAAGCCAAGCAACTGAAATTATGACTGGTGTTTATGGTCCCGATACTGTAACAGCCAATTACACGCATTTTGGTTTCGTCGATTTCGTTCAGGTATTTTTGATGTTAATCCACCATATAGTCTAAACCTGGTACCGAGCGATTACCATGTTTATCTTGCATTGCAAAACTTCCTTAATGATAAGAAATTGGCATCGAGAGAAGATTGTAAAAGTCGACTGCAACACTTTTTCGCTAATAGGTGCTAAAACTTCTACGAGAGAGGCATTATAAAGATACCTTTAAAATGGCAACAAATTATAAAACAAAACGGTGCATATTTAACCTAAATCGGACAGTCAGAAACACGTTAAATAAAGTCTTGAAATTCACGTAAAAATAATGGATTTCTTTCTTCCCAACCTAATATATACGACTAAAGAGCGAAGGGTGTTTTTCAGCACCTGTCTTTTTTTTTCAGCACCTAAAAGTTTTCCATTGGTCTTTCTGTAGTCAAAGATCAAATTAGATATGAGACAGAAAATGACTAGAAGTTTACTGAAGGTGATCTATAAGACTGAAGAATTAAAAATGTGTAGCAACTTTTCAGAATAATAATATTATTCAATCAGAATAATAATATTAGACTATAAATAGAAAATGATTTTACTTTTACCGAACATGATTTATGAAACTAAAGATCGCGTACATATTTGAAATATTTAACGCGCGCAACAGATTTTTGAAGTGTATTAACAAAATGAAAGAAAAACCAATTATGCTTTTAGCTGACGAGTCCTTTGAAGTTGGAGAACGAGGAGCATTCTGGGATCTCTTAAGGGTGCATCAAGGCTACCGCAAGAATTTAGGAATGTTCGTGGAATGCTGCGCAAAACTGCTGTCGAATATTTTAAAGCTGAATATTAGCTTTAGCCTAGATATTAGATAAATTATATATGTATATATAGATATACATATTTATTTAATTGAATATAAATTGTGGTAGCAACTGATAATAGCTAATACCAAGAGCAAGATACGCTTTGAGATCGTATTGTTGTACGATCTATTCAATTAACTGCGTCCTTTTGAAGTTCGATATACTAACTTATCTAAAATTATATAATTTAATCCGATCTGTCACAATGAAACTGCAAGATTAATAAATAGTATTGAGGTTTTGTAGTAGCTAATCTTTTCATTATTAAAATTCTTTAAACTCTCATCTTCAAAAACGATTTATAAGTATGTTATATAATGTTCTACGATTTATTTACAATGTATTGGAAATACAAATTTTACATTAGAACAATTGAACACTACACATTTAATTATTGAGGAAAGTAAAGTTATGAGAACGCTCCATATGAAACTTGTGAAATTTGGAAATTTAAATGAGTAAAGTTTTATTATAATATGAAAATAAAGGAACCAAGTGATTCAATAATTTCCTACAAAAATAACTTTATAATTGCAATTATGGTATCACAAAAAATCTGAAATAGATGATTTTCACTCCTACGGTATTTTTAATGTCAAACATAATTGTTTTAATTAGTATTCACGCAAATGTATAAACAACCTGATCAGTGGAACTCAACAGGTGTACTAAGAGTTTCGTCGAATATATTCATCCTTATTGCAGTGTATAATAAACATTTTGTTAACAAATGATTATGTTATTATTAATGAGCTTATATACATAGTAATAGTAATAAATACAGTAATAAATATGCATTTATCGTTTGAAATCTTATGCAATAATAATTTACAGGGCCATGTGGCAAAATTTCAAGTGCTGTTTAAATTGTTTGCTATATGATTTTCATTTTCGAGAATGACCGATCTTGAAACACGACTAACATTTTCTATTTATATTATATTATATTCCTTAGTTTAAGTTACTTATAACTTGATTAAATGGTTACATGATGTTACTAAACAAACCAGATTTGTGACAAAATAATAAGACCGAAATTTTTCATAACTTATGCAGGATACTGGAACCGGTTACTCTGGAATGAACAATTGCTGTGTTTTTCATCTTTTCTTGGGCACAATTAACTGTACATTCATCGGACAAAGTGTGTTAAATTTTTTTATAAAAAAATAAACATGACAAAAGAATAAAAATTTGTGATATACCTTAATCAAAAAGATTCAAATTTTAGTGAGTCACGAAGGTGTGTCAATTTTCGATTTAGAACGCATTGTTCGTGTATTTAAAAAATTATTTGTATATTTTAAATCGGT
Organism: Augochlora pura; assembly: GCF_028453695.1. Lineage (NCBI taxonomy): Eukaryota > Metazoa > Arthropoda > Insecta > Hymenoptera > Halictidae > Augochlora > Augochlora pura. The sequence continues at coordinate 18,256,459 of NC_135774.1, read as the reverse complement.
AACAAATAGCAAATTGTTTGGCATAATAAGTGATCTACAATAATACCTGAATCAATCACACTCTAAGCGATAGAGGGATCTGCGATAATAAGAAAAGCGATAAAGTATTGTGTTCAAATATTAATGGGGTAATTGTACATACATCGACAATGGAATATAATATTGAATTCAATAAAGTCGTGACATACGCATTCATGGCTATTGCGGAGTTAAAACAGTATTCCTGCCCATCGCATTAAAGATAAAGTCGTTCCAACCGGTCTCTAGCGAAACGACGAAACTCCATGGGCGGATCTAATATTTCATCATTCAATTACATCGATCCGCTTGTTTCCTGTAACTCCGTATCCGTGTGGAAGCACACCGGTGGAAAAAAAGAAAGGGGAAAAACAGTGCAGGTTCCGCGGACGTGCGACAGGACTTCAGTTTCCATTAGTGTTATCTGATTCCGTGGAATAACGTGGTCTCGGCACTATAATTGACAAACAGAACGTGCTCATCAGCTTTTCCCCTGTCGCTGGTTGCCCACGCGTATCGAAGAAATGCTTTCGCGGCGTGACCCCCGCCGGTGTCGATCGAAATTGTTGCTCTTACATGACCCCGCATGCTTCGCGATCACGTGTATGTTCGTAACGCCAGTGCGTGCGCCGTTGCGCCGATTTCGAAATTTTGCACGAGCGTGGAAGCAATTTTTCCGTGTATCTAGGAACGACTCACAAATCGATATCCGCTCTGCCACTGTCTCCCATTTCGCCCTCCGCTGTATGTACTTCCGGCGAGGAAACCTTACGAACCCGTCGGCGTCGTCGCCATAACCGAGTACATTTCCCTCGGACCATCGTCGCGACAAAGCCAGGAAATGCCTATTTCGAAGATGCAATTTCTAATGCGAATTGACACCACGTAGCTTGCGGATTCATAGATTCGCACAATGTACACGAAATATTCTCGTGGGATGTGGACCCGCGTTCTTCGGTTTGGTCTGTGAATAACACGTGGTAGATACAAAAAAGGGTCCCCTTTTGAAACGGAGGAATTTTATTAAAAATTGGACTAAATGATTTGAATGTTGTCAGAGATGTTAAAGGAACTAGTTTAATATACAATGACTGGAATAGTTTTTCTTTGAATTTTGTTATTACTTGGGATGACAAGAATGATTAAAAAATCACGTTTATTCATTTTTTTGTAATTTTAACCCTTTGCACTCGAAGCCATTTCAACTGTAAATCTGAAATAATTTTTCTGGTTCGTGGTATTTTCATTCCATTTAACAAAATCAATTTTCACGCATACAACATTTATTCTTGTGACTCCTACCAACAGTTTTACCACTTGACAATTTTTTAAATATAAACCTTATTGTTACAAAAATTATTTTGGAACGTAATAGAATAATTTTAGGTGGTGCCTCAGAGTCACCACTCGAGTGCAAAGGGTTAAGGAACTTCTAACCTCTCCAAAAAGTAATTTGGTTCGGATTTTAAAAAGTATTTACATATAGCCAAATGAAGTCAAGTTAAAGGAACGAGGAAAAACGACCTACCATGATTTTCCAATTATTTTTCGTGGTCGCGAAGTTTGCATGTCAAGATGATAGGTGCTAGCCTTACGATCTGGATGTTTTATCAGCATGTAACTCCGAAGATAAGCATAGCGTGTAAAAAGAGGCACGAAAGTCTATTAAACTTCTTCATTGTTATGGGTCGGTTTATTACTTTAATAATCATAAAGGAAATCTTGATGCGGTGTACCGGGAATAGACAGAGTATGTCTGACACCATGGTTGTAACACTTTGCAGGAAGTTCACAAGAATTTAAGACCGAATCATAGTTCATAAACTGTTTAATCTTGTACATGTACCAAATCGTTATCCATTTCTCTACAATTCATTTAAATGAAATCCTTGACATATCGTTTTCCTCGCACGAGGCACAACATTTTCAATTATAATAATTTCTTGGATGAAGAAGAAAAATTTATATTTATTCTAAACCTAGACTCAGTTGAATGCTCGTATGAATTCATAACAAGATAATTGAAATTTATTTCAATGTAAAAGAAGCAGAGTAACGTTCATACCTAACAGGTTCTTGTTAGACATGTCTACATCACGAGTCGGATTTGTAAAAGTACAGCAAAGGGTTAAATAAATTTTCACATTTGACGTTCCCTTTTACTTCATTAGTAAAAGGAAGTCAGTTAAACAGCATCAAAAAAATGCAGCAAGCAACAAATAATATAGCATTAAAAAGACTAAAGGCTCCTTTAAATAGTTAAATCTATAGGGTAATGGAGCCAGTTACTGTTATCTTTCGCTTACCTTTAAGCATGATTAACTTTATATTTATCGAACGAGGCATTTTTTTATTTAAATTCAATTAATTTATTTGTTAAAGTTAAACATGTAAAAGACAGAAGGTTTTAAAATATCACAAATATTATTACAATTGTTTGATATTGCGAAGCTTATGAAAGAATTTACGGAAGTACTGAAGGAATGAAGATCGATATTAAATAAAATAAATCATTCTAGGTAAGATACTCCAATGTTAAGTGTGAATTGCGATGCGAGCACTACGGTATCGACGCGTGGGTGGTATCTCCACCCTTCCGGGGTTATAAGGCCCGGATTGAACCGTTGGAGGACGCGTGATGCCGGTGTCGCCGATATATTACCCGCCAAATTAATATTGGGTAACGGATTCAAGTGGTAGAACAGTGGTTGCGCGTATGATGTGGTTTGTTTCCTCGACTGCTGGAGGTAGAATTATGTCTCGACTGCTGGAGACCTTGAACGAACGAATTTAAACCTGGAGGTTGTGTATATCTCGACCGTTGGAGATTGAACTGAATCTCGACCGTTGGAGATTGAACTGAATCTCGACCGTTGGAGATTGTGTGATGTCGACCGGTTGTCGACTGTTTTCTGCCTTTTGGGGGTTCCACGAGAACTTGCAATTCGGTATGTAAGAAGGGCACTGATTGGGTTTTACCTACTGCTGCATAGTACCAATCAGTGCCTTCGTTGACTTGGCGACACCCTCTTGTCGCGTGCGAAGATGTTTGTATGTATGGAATTTATGACATCAAAGGTGCTACGGGAAATCGTCCAGGTCAGCCTTCGACGGTTACGGTAGCATCGCGTACTCGAGTAGTGTGACCCTTCGGATTACCCGGTTTACGGCACGTCCCAGCTGTGGTTTTCAAAAATGCTATTAGGAAGTTCTCTTAGAAATCATAACTTTATGACACGTAATGATTATTGAGGAAGACGGAAATTAAATTAGCATGCTTCTGGTCGCCAGATGTAAAAAGGGTTTTCTTCTCAAAAATAACCTTTCTCGCGTCCGTGTCACAAACCCCATCGGTAGAAACTCCAGGCGATTGT
>NC_135774.1:18200239-18252967 GCF_028453695.1 Augochlora pura | reverse complement strand
AGCTGTGGGCTTCAAAAATGCTATTAGGAAGTTCTCTTAGAAATCTTAACTTTATGACACGTAATGATTATTGAGGAAGACGGAAATTAAATTAGCATGCTTCTGGTCGCCAGATGTAAAAAGGGTCTTCTTCTCAAAAATAACGTTCGTTGCGTCCGTGTCATAAACCCCATCGGTAGAAACTCCAGGCGATTGTTCCTTCGGGACGGAACAAAGTGAAACGCATTCATTTAAGATTATGGGAAAACAAAGCAGTGATTATCGATTTGAACTTATATTTTTTTATTCGCAATTTCAGTAGTTTGTTTAATGTTTACGATAAGTGAACTTATTTTTCTTCCGATGCCTTACTTAACGTACTGCTTACTACAAGATAAGCGAACATAACCACAAATCTTAATCGTTTGCGCCATATTTTTAAAGACAAGAAATATAAATATAAAATTTGTTACAGCAGACATTTTTAATCCAACTTTAAATGATTCATCATAATATTACATTCTATCCATAGAAAATAGAATTTGTTAAAGTATATTAAATACTAAGTACAATTATTGAGGCTCGGTATTCAGAGAGGAAGTACGCTAATTAGCACCAGAGCGTTTTTCTCTTTCTCCTAATGTTCAAAGTAGATTAAATATTTGTATCACGGAAAAATGTATATCGATGAAAAAAACACGGTCCATGTCACGTGTACCACCGATGGTACATGCTCACTTGTTCATTTAATGCGCTAAGTAAGTTATAACGAATTTAGAACGGAAGAATTAATTTCCGCCACAAGAATAGGTTATAATAAGTTTGTTTCGTTGTTACATATACTATAATTAATAATTACATATAACATATCAAGTTTCAGAAAATATCAATTAGCCAATGTTAAGAGTCAAGTAAAAACAGCTTGGCACGGAACGTGTTAAGTTATGAAAAATAATATCACTTAAATAGGGCACAATGAAATTCAATTAATTCATTTGAAAACGAATAGAAAAAGCATGTATAAAGCAAATGATACGCGATCGGAAAGTTTAAGATAGTACTCTGTTTTATCGATATTGTCGCCGATTCGATACAAGTTAGTATTCGCTAGAATTTCACGAAAAATTGAGCTTTCATCGAAGATTCGGGAAAAAGCTCATAATACCGAGAAACTCGGTGATGCGTATTAACCAAAGATGAAGGGCCAATTAGACTATCTATGAAGTTCTGACATCGCGAATGGTTTCGAATCCATCAAACAGACATGGCTGCGCGCCTGCGGACTTAAATGATGGGAGTTTCTTAGAAAACAGACCCGCGATGCTTGGCAATGGCGACCGAGCTACCTAGAAGAAGTGGAGCAGCCGAATGCGATACCAGCCAGATTTTCCACCTGCAATTTTTCCTAGTTATACTGAAACGACTAATAAACCTTTATCTTCCTTGTTTAAAACTGTCTAGACCCATTTGACACTGCAGACATCGCAAAGAGAAAGCAGATTTTACGCCGCCTGTTCCGCAAGGGGTTTGTGTGCATTAAGCAATGTTCGGGCGTTTTGCAAGCCGCCAGAAGTGTCTAGCTATGTAGTGCACAGGGATAACCATAAATGGCAAGTTGCAGATCCTTTACAGCAGAAGCTTCTCAGAAGCTAAAAATATTCTAAAAAGTAATCGATATTCTAACTGTTATCACTTCGTAAACAAAGCTCGTGCAACAATAATCATGTGTTCTTTTTAAAACTTTGAGACTCTATTTTTGTAATCTATTGGTCAAATTTTCTCTAAAATATTTCTATAGAATGTGGTAAGTGGGAAACTAAATCTTTTCCTTGAACTTTTCTTCGAAAATGCTACAAGTGTGACCATCTTCAAAGATCTTAATAGAATGCGAATTTCATGCATTTATAGTAAAAACCAGTCTAGACATTAGAAACGTGTTTTTCTATTTCAATGTATTGAAGATTTGATGATTGAAATTTCTATTTTACGATGACCTCAGCTTAGACGAGTTTCAAGGAGTCCTTAAAATCTGAAGTGAATCATGAAAAATTTTTTCCAATGAATTTAAAAATAATTTAGGTTGCAGTAGTATTTTTTAACAGAAGTTGTATCTTCAATTTCTTTCCACATACACATATTATGTAAAAACATTATATAAGTAAATGAACGATTGAAATCGGAAGTAAAATCTTGCAGTTTTGACATGTGCTTAGATTTATTGTTCTTGTAAAATACGTTTTTACAAGAGGTTAAACATCGACTATTTTTCACTTTCCCTTGAGGCATATTTCTAATTCATGAACATCATAACTGGTTTACTTAGGACACTAACATTTTCGAGGACTTGAAACGATTGATGCATGCTGCTTTATAAATGGTAAGATTGAATTCACTTAGAAATCTCAACACTTTCGCTGTAATGCATATTTAAATTAAGAAATACATCGAATCATTTTCAATGATAGGGTTCTCATAATTTCCAAGAATTTTCAAATAAAAATTGTGACTGTTGATTTTGAAAGAATTCTTTCATTCCAGTACACTATGATTGCATTCGTGTGTACGTGTAATATATCTTGTTTTACACTTATCATACTTTTAACCGTTAACCGAATTTGTGGAGAGCATATTTTGTACGCTTACTTACGCAACATATTTTGATCACTTTTGTACGGATAAAAAATAGACGATTATATCTTGTTAGTTATCATAACTAATTTGTAATAATTTATCAGAATAATGACTAATAAGCGACAAGTTATAGTCGTTAATCATTAATTGGATTACTCTTAACCAACTTTGATATACAAATACATAAAATAATATAAAATGTACAAAAAATATAAAATAAGAATGTATGACTAGAAACGATATATTTTAATGTGCAATTTATTTGTACAAATATTCATGATGTATTGTACGAATAGATTGGAACAAGATATTTGTAGCATCTATCGTCTCAATTATTTTCTTTCAGATTCAGTTTCAGAAAAAACCGAAAAAATAAGAAATAATTACGAGGAAATGTTACTTATATATTTTCAAGGCTACTGATGATTAGATCGTGGATTCTATACATTTTTAGGGAAACATTTAAACTATCTAAAAAAGTTATTGCAGCATTTCCCACTGATTAAAATGATTTAAAACAGAAAATAAATTGTTTCTATATTTTACAGATAATACAAATAATTTTTATTTTGCATAAAAGTACGCAATCTGTTAATGACAGGCTTCTACAGCATATTTGAGCAGATACCATTTCCGAATGAATTGTTTTACTTATTAACCTCTTAGGCACAAAGCATCACTATAGTGGTTTTCGTGAATGTTTCGTGCTTTACTCAATTGTTTTATTAATTATTAAAGTAAACGATTAAAGTATGTATGTACAATACACTAAGAAAAGGATATATGTAATTAATAATATATATAGCTAAATAATATGTAGCTACACAAAATATATATTAAAAAAAAAATGGTAATTTAGTTATGAAAAACTTTATTTGCGCAAAATCCAGCCGTGCCTAATTGGTTAAAAGATAAAACACTAACTTCCTATTATTATTCTTTGTAAACTCACCTAGGAAGCTCTCAGTACTGGTCAAGTCATTGTTTTCGAAAAATCGTCGGAAATGTTTTCACGCAACTCGAAAGAGTTTCTCGTCATCTCACTACTGTACAGATAACTGTGACCGCAGAGAATGATTTAGTCAATTATGCGAATCTTCATCACGAACCATTAGGAATACGCGAGACGACTGTGGAAGCATTCGACGGCATTTTTCAAAGAAAGTGATAAGATAGCGACCGGTTGAAGCAACGAAATTGCAAACGTTGCCGTTCCCGATTGTGCAATAATGGTCGTATAACTTTGCAATAATTTGCTAAACTCCTTAAGCTTTTAAAAATAGTGGAATTTTCAGACCGTTTCCTCCATGTTGGGAAATTCCAGCGGCTCCGTGGCGTTCCAATCGGTCCGCGGAGCGATCCGCATTAAATGCCTCTTAGCTGCCTAACCTAGGTGATACAGAATTTCTCAGAATCCCGCAGAAATTACCGCGGAAGTGAAATTTATGGCAAAATGAAGGAACCACCTTTTTTCACCCTTCGACAAAGAAATTAATCGCCTCTTTTCCCTAGCACTGTTGGAATTAAGCGCGGCGAACCTTGACCTCGACAGTGTGTAACCTTGCCGTGCGCGAATGGTTAATGCTTTTTTTTGGGATTCTTTTTCTGTCGGTGAGCCGTCTCGTAAAGCACAGCTTGGTTGGTGTCCTTCGCGACACAAACGAATGGGATCGCGGTAGGCTATGCAGTAAAATGGCTTGCCATTATTTCCTGCCGCCTACAGGTATTCGCGAGTGGTATTTTTCGAGATCAACGAACGGTGACGACGATCTCTCCTCACTGTTATCTTCTCTTGCAAATACATGACTGTCTTGTTTCGCAGCTAATCCTAGGAAGATGGAGCAGAATTCCCGGAATGTTATACGCTGTAAAATTGAACACACATAAACGTGTAGAAAAGCCTTCTTGCGAAGACTCGATCATCTTCTGTCCGAGATACCGTAAGATTTGTTTTGATATGTTAACCCCCAATTACTATCGCCGGTGTGTGAGAACATTACAAATTTATTATTAACGACCGATTTTAATACACTTGCTTCTATTCAGTCGAATTTATACTTCTTCAATATTGATGTACACAGCATGAACACTTGATTTTGATTTTTTAATTACCCCTTTTATGTTAATAATAACGCGATCGCGTACTTTGTACAGAATTGTAGTAGTTAAGGCTTAAAATATGATAGTATAAACAGAATGCAAGAGGTTGAGTTGAAGATTACAACTAAGATGGATGGATATTACAACCGAGTATTGTGTGCAATTATTTTTGGGAAGAGACACGAAGATTAATTAATATTTCCCTCAACGTTTGCACACCGAATGCTCAAAAAGGTATAAAGCACACATTAGTGCGAATAATACTGTAGATATCTAAGGAAAATAAAATAATCCTGTTACAATTATCTCATTTTAACGATTAATAATGCGAGAGGAACAGTGTGCTTAATTTTATTTTTCAATATACATACTTAGACATTCCCTATCTTTACATCTAGATTTCCAGCAGACTATTTCACTATTCCAAATGGTTAAACATTGAACCAGGTTCTAAAATTGTTTGCCTTCAAGCAGGTAAATTCTGAACAGAAAGATATACAACAGGTATTGACAAAGGGCTTTGTATGTTACACTCTTATACAAGATATTATATATATGTATATTCTTTTCCACATTTCATGAAAGGAAAGTGCTTAAATCATCATTTATGTTCAAATTTTTGCTGAGTTTTATAAAATACTAGCAAACCGGGCGAACTTCGTTTCGCCACCAGATGACTTCGTTTTTTGTAATATTTCGTTTGGGGATTAAAAGATGAAGAAAAGTTATTTTTTTTGTTTTATAAACCATATTGGTTTGTAGTACATGCTATGTATCAGAGATGGCGCTGTATGTGAAAAATGATTTTCCCTGCTTTCCTGCTTTTCTGTTGAAATTTTTCCAGAATTTTGGTTGCTATAAACCTCACGGAGCCCGAGACCTTTCCAACGAATGCAAAACCGTGGAAATCGGTTCGTGCGTTCTGGAGTTATAGCGTCAGGAAGGAAAACTCGACTTATTTTTATATAATAGATATAACTCTCATTTTCAATAAAAGAGAATTGACCTTTATGTATTTTTCACCCATGAAATCAATCTTCATTCGGAATAACATAACCTGACATAAATTGGAAAATAACTTATTCCTTACAATTTCGTTACAAATAAGTTAACTATTCTATCGAATTATCTCTTCGAATACTTTTCCAATAATGGAAGAATCTATTTTTATATTAGGTAACTGATACACTGTAAAAACATCTGTTTCTGATAGCAACATCTCCATCGTTTTGGAAATCGATGACTATCTATGATAAGAGTACAGCATAATAGGATTCAGTTCCGGTAAGCTTTGGTAATTCATGGCAAACAAGTGGGTCAAAGGTATCGACCGAAATGTCGTGTATCTTCGGAAGCGAGACAATCTGAACAGGATCGAAGAATGTGCGGTGTTCACAGCGTGGGTGGCGAAGTGAAGTGGTGGTAGGCTCTTACAAGCATGTAAGAGCAATTTTTTAGATGGACAATGGGTTTAGATTGAAGGACGCTAGGGTATGCGACGAGGGTGGAAGGAATGAGGAAGAAGTAGATGATGACAATGGTTGACAGAAGGGCTACTCAGTGCGAGGAGAAACTAAAACGTAGGAAGAAATCGTCTGACGAGAACAAGGTGTTACGAAGAGAGGAGAGGGACAAACAGATACAGAAGAGGGCAGCTAGGATTAGGGTCCCGAGCCGCAACAGATAAACAGACCTGGGTAAAATAGTATTTCAAATGGCAAATAGTGAAAAGATATTTTATTTTAGAACATGCACGTATTTTTGAGAATAAAATATTTCATTCGTTCGAAACAGCATAGTTTTAAAAACAAAATATCTTATTCGTTGTAAAAAATTTTCAATGCTGTAGTTCGGACTATTTTGTCAAATGAAATATTTTTATTTTACTAACTCATTGTGTAAAATATAATTATTTTTATAATCCAAAACGAACGAAGTACTTACTTTTCTACTCCGCGTTATAAATTTATACAAATGGCAATATTTAAAAAGCCAATAAATTTCATTTGCAAATACTACGATTGCTTGTGTTATTTGACTTTTACAATTTACTTTCAGGTTAAGAATTACTTATTTTATGTTTTATGTCCTTAAAATAAAAAATATTTGAGTTTATGCTTTAAATTGTAAAACAAATACTTGAACTTTTGATTAACTTTATTCTACGTTTAACACTGTCAAAATAAAATATTTATTTTACACTTCACAATATTTTATTTATTAAAGTTTTTTGGTCCTATTTGAAATAACATTTCATTTGCATTGTGAACAATCAATTCCATAATCAATTACATAAAATAGTATTCCAAATATTTCCTCTCTAAATATTACCCAGCTCTGCAGATAAAATGGGCAGATTACAGCGATTGACGCAGCAAGGCACCCGAAAAATGAAAAGCGATAAGAATTGTTAGCTCCAAGAAGAATCGTGTGAAACAGTATGGGCACCACGGAAGAGGATACGTGCAGAAATGCATTAGAAAAGAATTCTTGGACATTCGTACATAAGATTAAGTATACATTGCAGATGTTATGCAGTCTATCCGCAATAAAAACGGAAAATTAAACACAAAACGGTGATACTATTAAAACAGTTTAACAATTTAATTATATTATTTGTAATTCATTAAAATTATTTAAACCTGGAATTCGCTGCTTATTATAAATGTTCACTGTGAATTTTTATGTTAAAAAGATGCTTCTTCGCATTCAAAACAAGATATAAGTATTATTTATTTTAACGTTAAACTGATTTGGCGGAATCACGAGTGACCCCAAAGTTTAATAATAATGTTTAATAAAAGTTTTTATTCTAGCTCAGAATAAAATTCAATGGACCGTTTAATTAGTAATTTTTATGAAAATTGTATCTTTGCTAATTGTATTAGTTAAGAATTTGCTAATGTACACGTTTCTGTACAATTAAACAGATTTGAAGATAAATCTTTTGTCTAAATATAAGACTCCTTAGAAATGATCAGAAAGAGCGCATAATATTGTTTATAATATCTCTACAAATTGAGTGAGTACTATAAGAGATCTTTTATTTAAACTGAAACTGTAGAATTACATTTAAGCGAAACTGTAAGGCGTCATTACTGAACTAGGAAAAATATTTAACACCGATAATATGTTTTCATTTTGTATTATTTTTTTGCTCCTAGATACAGAAATTTTGTGTAAAAAGTGCACCAGGTTTGTGCATACGAAAGCCTTCAGTAGAGTGCGGATTTTTATGCAAAACAAAAATTGTCTGCATCAATATTATACTTGATGTTAATTTCCCTGATACTATACTGAAAAATCCGAAATGACTGTTTCTAATCAGAATGGCATGTTTGGTGTACTGAAACTCGAGATACTTTTCAATTTTGGCTTTCCATGCAACTGTTTATGTTTTCTCGCGAACTAACACTGAGACCACTGACCGGTCTACGAGGGTTGTAAGGCCTCGATTCTACAAAGATAACGTTAGTCGCGATGCCCTATGACCACTTAAGGTAGTAGAGCTGGTTGAGGTGAAGAATGTGACACACTTTTAAACATGAAATAAACAATATATTCTAACAAAAACAAGTCACTTTAATACACGGGTTTACTGATTATGTTTCGGTATTATGTTGTGAGATGAACTGACGTTATGTAAGCGATGATCGGAATACTGAAGAGTATTGGAAAATGTAATGCATGAGATTGCAAGTTTTCTGTCCCTTTTATGCCTTTTCGGAATGAACGATCAGACGCGGATTGGCTACAGGTGAGATGGAGAGGGAAGTCAGAGGGCCCGGGCCTCGCGGTGACGTAGTACCGGGAAAACCCAAGTGAGTGACGTGCACCGGACGAAGCCCGAGCGAGTGGCCGGCGCGGCCCATCTGGCGACCCTACCATAAACTGGAAAACTAATTTGGAAGAAATAGCTTTATGATCGGCTATATTAATAAAGCGATTTAGCGCAAATGAGATTTCTTAATGTAATTACGCGATATAAAAAGGACACTAAAGTAATAACCGTATGAATTGACAAAACCCGAATTTGAAAAGAAATAAAGAAATAACTGCAAGGCAAAGTTTCGTTGTAGGACGGAACAGTTTATAAATTTGATTACTATGGACAGCGGCACATTTCTTGTTAAAATCAAAAAATTTCTTTCGTCAGTCGTCTAATTTATGGAAACATTAGTTACAGTCGAATGATTTGTGTCACGGTTTAACACGAATACAGCTCGAAGCATTTATCTGATATCCTCCCTCTGGCGTAAATCGCGCGAATGATAGAGAAAAGGGACAAAAAGTACGAAACCGGCGATAACGAGGAAAGAAGTATTAGTGTGCGAGGAGTGATAAGGCGGTATGAGGGAAGTATGGAAAACGTGGACGGAGAGGGAGTAGGTTAAGGTTAAGGTTGAGGTTGAGGCATAGAGTAGGAGCAATGCTAAATGGTCTGGCACGGTGAATGGGGAAAATTTCAGCAAGACCCAAACGAGGACGTAAACGGTGTGGCAGGAAATGGTAATCAAGCAAGGACGCGATAACGTGCAACTATTATTGAGCATTCCGATGGATCGGTTGGTCGAACAAGCAAGCTTCCACAATGAACTCGCGATAACGATTAATGCTCCACGGCGCCGGTCGCGCGATAATGCGGTTCGTCTCAATCAATGGTCGCGTAATTGCTTCTAATTTTACGCGTTCTTATCGACCGTCCGAGCTCCATTCAATTCTTCGAGTACGCGCGAGTTCTTATTTTCGCGTGATTTAATGCCGATGATAAATTCTGCGACACTGACGCGCGACGCCTCGCAATCGTTCGCGCAAGATTAACCCTCGGTCTATCAAGGGTTAGTCGATCGTAACACGGCTAATCTATTCGATTATCCAGGATAATAGCCTGGCGGTTCGACAACGCTTCTCGCTCAAGTCCGTCCGCTGCCAAGCAACACAAATTATTCGAGCTCTGTCTGTTACGTCTAATTTTGGGAATAGCAGACTAGTGTACATGTTACATCATGTTGTCTGAAAAAAATTCAACTCTGTTCGATTTCACCGGTCATAATTCAAAAAACTATCTCTGAAAGATCAATTCTAGCGACTACATTTAAATACGAATTTCCGGAAAGGTGGTAAAATGTCATGTTTCATAGACACCATCAAGATTAAGAGAAAAAACTATGCAAACAGTTAAGCCATAAACTAGTATACATTTTTTCATTTTTATTGATTATTGACATTGTTGTATGACACATTATTTAACACGTTGACGCCGGCTTGACCCACCGGTGGGTCATACGTGTCAGACTCGTGGGCGGCGTACATTTGCTTATTTTGCTTGCATTTCACAAAATAGATATTACAAAATAGGTTTATGTCATTTTATCTGAACATTATAAACTTAACACAATTATTTCATTTTTGTAGATTTCGGGCGCCGACTCACAGAGAAAATTGTGAATATCGACGCCGGCGTCAACGTGTTAAAGTATTTAAATTTTTGTCAAAATTTGTTTAGATTGTATATTGAATATTTATTCTTTTATATGTAATATTATTAAAAAAATAATTTTATTCGTTAATTAGATAATATATAGTTATAAATTCTAAAAATTATTTCTTAATTGATGTTAATTCATACTTAATTAGTTATTCATTAATGTACATTAATTATAAATTAGTTGTTAATGGTGATAAATTGATTTCTAACATTCACATATATATTTAACTGATTGATATTTAACAGGATGATTTTTATTATTCATTCGATATTTATACATACACATGTATAATGCCTTATTGTAAACTATCAGAAAGATAAACATAATTATACGATCTCAGTCCGAAAATGTTTTTTCCCGTCTTTTTGGGTGTCTCTCGTCCTACTGTGCATCGGTTGATTTTTCCCGGTGGTTATTCTCTCGAGCCAATAAAGTGTGAAAGTGCAGTTATTAAATGACATTTGTAGGAGCGGCAGCCGTAGTATTCTCTTCATTCTGTTTTTACGACCCTATCTGCGCCGGCCGCCTGTTGATTCATTCTCATTAAATCTCTGCGGTTCTGTGTGCGGCGCCAGTCGATTTTAGAGTGTCGCTGAACAAGACAGAAAATATCTGTATCAAGGAAGAGGTGGCTGCCGCGCGGAACATTCCATTAATATAGACCGAAATTCTCGTATTTCATCTACTTAACGATTTTAAAAATATCATTGGAACCAACAACGCATGGAGCTTTCAAATATGGTCGTGTCCACGATTTTTATTCAAAATTTCGAATGAAATCGTGAAATTATTTCACGATCCCCGTGTTCATGCGATCGTACGGTATTCAAATTTTGATCAATGCAGAGAAATATGAAAATGTGCGATTCGTCACAATGCACAGTGATGTGGAATTTTACTATCTGCGACCAAAATTATTTTAGCGTTGCTTCAAGGGTTAACCTCGTAGTATATATTATAGGTCGCTGAACATCGATACATTCTATTATTTCTATAGAATATTACGAAGTCAAAAATAAGTATTATCATTTAAAAAATCGAGTTGGCCAACAGTTTCTATGGAAAAAATTTCTTTTTGCAAGCTTATTTATTCTAATTTATAGAAAAGTAAATAGTCTATTTATTAAAATTATTGTACAAGTGAAGGTCGCTTAAGTCGTGCCTGAACTTGATATCCTCTTCTTAGCAAAAAGGTCTCTGTTGAGATGCACGCGGTGTCGTCCGAAAGTGACTCGGCTTCGCGGTTGTAAGGCGCGAAGTTTTCTGTTGGAGAATGTACGGCACTCGACGCGGCACGGTAGTTTGGCGAATTAACGAGGAACTACCTAGATATATTTAAGATACTGTTGTGTGTGTTTTCCCGTAGTCTCCTTTTGAGACGTTCGTTCGTATGTTAGCGGTGTGCCGAAGTATGGAGATCGATGTGTCTCGTTAGACGTTTTGAAGAAGAGTGTCTATTGACGAATCGTTCGATCGTCGAATTCGGGATTCGTCTGGGGGTGTGTGCGTTTCTGCTTTTTGGGGGTTTCCTCGAGACTTGCATTTCGGTATGATATTAAGGACACTGATTGGGTTTTGCCGAT
Source organism: Augochlora pura (assembly GCF_028453695.1). Taxonomy (NCBI): domain Eukaryota; kingdom Metazoa; phylum Arthropoda; class Insecta; order Hymenoptera; family Halictidae; genus Augochlora; species Augochlora pura. The sequence goes on along the minus strand of NC_135774.1, from coordinate 18,241,185 downwards.
TGTTGTAGAGTACCAATCAGTGCCTTCTTTAACGCGGCGACACCCTCTTGTCGCGCTGTGAGCGTGTTCCGTTGTGTATAATTTGCAACGTCAGAAATTGCTACGGGAATCGTCCAGGTCAGCCTACGACGGTTGCGGTACCGTCGCGTACTCGGTTCGGGTGACCCTTCGGATTACCCGGTTTATAGCACGTCCCAGCTGTGGGCTTCGAAAATGCAATTAGGCAGTTCTCTTAGAAATCTTTAACTTTATGATACGTAATGGTTATTGAGGAAAGCGGTAATGAAATTGTTGGGTTCGTGGTGGTCCTGTCGGGTTCCCCAGAAAGAGTGGCCGAGGCACGCGTTTGCAGGTGCCACTTGGCGCAGCTAGACAAATGCACACCGGCCAAGACAAGCGACTGGGCTTAGGGCCGTCTGCGCGTTCTCGGCCCCCAACAGAAATTAACATGCTTCTGGTTGCCAGATGTAGAAAAAGCCTTCTTCTCAAAAATAACCTTCCTCGCGTCCGTGTCATAAACCCCATCGGCAGATACTCCAGGTGTTTCCGTCTTCGGGCGGAACAGTCTCTTGTCAACAACTCTTAACAGTGTTTTAAAACTCCTTTAAGCTTTGAATTTTTATAAATTCGTTGCTATTTCTGTATAGATTATAAAAATGTCTAAAATTAGATTGAATATTTCAAGTGAATCGATTATGTTTTTTCGAGAAAATGAGGGATTCCTAAGGTTATTTAAAATAATTTTGTCATTAGCGCGAATGGAATTGGTTGCCTCCTGTCAGTCGAACTCGTCTCCCATTCGTTAATGTTTTTCCAATCTTCAGTTTGTAGCAAAAAAAAATTTTTCGTTATATTAAACGTAAGAAATTGAATTTTATTCGTGGCACGCTGTCTGTTCGAATCGCTGCGCAATCTTTTGTTACGCCACGAATCTATTTAATATTCGAACAGTTGGGTAAACAACGTTTTCCAAATATTGTGGTGGCTCTGTCTTCAAATTGAATTTTCCCGGTGTTTGTAGCCAGTCCGCAAAAAGTCTGTGCTTTCAGTTCCTTTTTGCATATGGAATCATTCACGCGTCGGCTATACCATTCGTAGCTGCACATTGTGCACACCATGTTTTACAAACTGTCGTGCGTAATTCTTTTTTTTACCTTTCGCGAAGTTCAAATACAAAAACAAGAAAACGATTCAGCGGAAAATAGATAATTATTTTTCCAATCGAGTAAAATACTTTATTTCAGTGGACTACAGGGTTTTGATAGATATTGTCCGAGAAAGATGGATTTTTAAAAATTGCCAATCAACGAATCTTTATTTGTATCAACTAAGAGCTTGCAAATTTTTCGAAAATTTTTGTACGAAAATCGGAATTGATTTGCAAGCTCAATCTACGCTATTGACGGTTTTATACAAACTATAAAGTTTATGCAATCTCTAAAGTTCGTATAAAACATGACAAATACTTTCTCTGTGAATAATTTAGATATCTTCTAATATAAAAGATATGACATGGATATGACTGTGATATGACACGTTAAAAATAGTACAATGCAGAAAGTAATTGAGAAATTGTTGGAAACGCCGAATATTTAGAGTCGATTTTTGCGACAACCAACCCTGAAAATTTTTGTTCGTTATCTTTGATTTTTTTTGTATATGAAAACGCACCCTCCTCGAATGCGCCACCGATGCTGGAAGATCCTGGATAAATAATTCGCAGTTTAAGGGTAGTTTGTGTTCCTTATGGGATCTCTTTTAATTTATGGTCTACGATAACATATCTTCAAGGGACTCTTATTATACCGACTCTGAAGTACCTATACCATGATAACATGTTTAAGTGCGCTTCTAAGGGTAACATTTTTTTCAGAAAAATTCTATAGGAACAAATAAAATTCAAAAATCAAAAGTCCGAATATTATTTTTATTTAAATAAGAATAACTGTTTATTTCTGTCTCTCTTAAAAACGACGAAGTAGCAAGAGAATATAAAATCATCTTTTTTAATTTTTATATCATATTTTTTGTCAATATATTTTCATTCTTTCTCTAAAGAAAAAACTTTCTGTTATAATTTATAATATAACTATTTTTTGCGGAAAATCGTTAATGAAATATAAAATCAAAATCAAACCGAATAGGTTATAGCGATAGGTTATATTTTAGGTAGAATATCATGTTATGTTAGTTATAGATATTGTTACGAACACCGGATGGATGACCGGTGCCGCCTCGGAATTCCCTTGCCGGAATAAAAAACGACAACACGGTTCAGGGTCTTCCGATCGAGCTGAACTTTGGCAGTTGCTATCTGACAGCGAACTTGATATATTGTATTTGATAATCTGATATATTGTATTTGATAATCCGATATATTGTATTTGATAATCCGATATATTGTATTTGATAATCCGATATATTGTATTGTATAAACGAAAGTGTAAATAATAAATATGCCGCGGACGCGCGAAACGGAGCGACGGGAACCGGATGAGGTTCTCGAAGATCGCAACAATATATTATTATAGAATCTTAATATTATATCAGGTAGAAATTAAGCGAAATAATATTATAGCCTCACTACAAATTTATAATAGTTGCATTTAGGATTGCGAACACGAAGTGTAATAATAGTAAAAACGTTTTAAAATTTAATGTAAAACTAATATCAAAATTAGTATTTCTAAAAAGATTAATATTTCTAAATGAAATCGAAGAATAAAATGAATTGTTCAGGTATTGAAAACAAGGAAAAGATTAACAAAAATTTTAACGTTTAAAATCGATCTCCTTAAACGAGTTACGAGAATTTTTGATAAATCAAACATTGATTTGCCATTCATCGAAAAATCAGATTGATATAGAAAACTATGATCACTTTTCTGAAACTCTGCAGATCGCGGGGTGATTGCTACGCAAGCGAGTCCCGTCGGTACGGTAAGACGCCGAGCAGCAGCAACAGGCTGAAGGAAAACAGCGAGGGGAGTTCCTTGTTCTTGAAACGGCGCGGGCGGCATGGCAGCGGCCGGGTGTATTAATCATCCGACTCATGATTTATTTATGTGCGCGCGCCAGAGGACACCAGAAAGAGTTTTCACGGGTGCCGATCGATGGGTCCGTGGGCGATCCGTGGGAATTTCACCGTGCCGCTCGTTGACCCGCAACATTACCGAGCCGAAGTTAATCCCGTTCGCGAATAGACGGATCGCGATAATTTTGTTAAAGCGAGCCGTCAGCGGCACCATTGTTGGGCGCGGAACAATCGCCGATACTTCTACACGCGGACGAGAGGGATCTCGAGAAGCGTTACCCGCGCGCAATGGAAAATCGATCTGCCGCGTTCTACGCTCCAAAGTTTCGACGGGTTCCCGATTACCGGTGATCCGTGGGATTTCGATTCGGAAGAAATCGGATTAACGCCGGCTTCGGCAAACTTTCACCTACATTTCGTAATGACAAAGATATTCAACACTTTCAATAGCGATTGGTGGCCCTGGCACACGTTTACCGCAACCCCTGGCGAAAACTATTCGAACACCTTTTAAAATACAATAATTGTTTTTAAAACTACGCTAAACGACTGGATAATTTTTAAAGTTATATTATGCATTTATTAAAAAATTGATAAAAATCATTTAAGAACATCGATACGTCATTTTCTAACTATTAAAATTAGCAACAAAAGAAAGTTCTATGCAGTTCCTGTGTCTTACGAGTTACGCACAAATTTTTTAGTTTGCATAGAATTCTGCTATTCTGCTAATTCTGCTATTACTAGATCTCGATAATTTATATGCATATTGAAAACTTTATTGAAAACAGTGGATGTATAATCGAGCTACAACCACTGAGAGATGTACCAAAACTATGCGTTTCATTATATTTTTTTCTGATGTCGTAAACTCGAATTACCGTTTTGGGAATTCATAAATTATTACGATTATTTATTCCGTAGTAATTGTCCTAACGTTCATTGATTTATGTTTCTAAAGCGTAAAACGTGAAATATCTTGAACAGGAAAGTTTTAAAGCTGTTCGTAAGACGTTGACAGCGGATTTATACCTACGAGCATCTACTCCGTATAGCAACGGTAATCTGTAAAAAATTCCGAGAAGTGGCGTTGCGTGATAGTTTGTCAGAAACAGTTGTCCAGAATGTTGTTCATCGTACCGGAAATATCTCTGTAAATTTGTCACTGTGGCACAAAGGAAACAGCTCTTTCAAGGATAGATAAAAGAAATCTAAAACTTGTCGTCGTCGATTTCGAGTATTCCAATATTTCTGTTCTTTTGTTTTTTAAAAAACAAACTGTAACGCACAAAAAGTTGATAACAGACGGAATGTGATATTAATTTTTGAAGGAATGGTCGAGATAAATTCAGTGTGAGGGTGAGGTCGTCATTGGGGTTGAAACACGGTGTCTTTTGTACGAAATGAAAGACAAGGGATTACCGTGCAAATGGAAATCAATACCATCCCCTAGAAGATAAGATACGTGATAAGAACGGCTAAAACAGGTGTCGGGAGTTACCGTTCCTAAATGTCTATATCTTGTTAGAACATTATTCACTTTCGTTTTCCTTTTCCGAGGTCCATTCAATCTTCGTTCATTTTAGTTCTAATTAGAGAAAATCTATATTCTAAATGATTTCACACTTTATATTTATAACGCAATATATAAAGTGGATATCAATATTCCAAATATTTATTTTCATATGACTTATTCAGCTACTTTATTTATGAAAATCATGTCACACGTTATTAAAAACGTAGCATTAATTTATCGAAAATGTTTAAATGAAATACTCTGGAGAAATTGTAATACATGTGAGTAGACTATTTGTATGTTTATAACAAATACAAGTGTGTAGAATATAAAAGAGTAACGCTCTCTGAAGAATTCAAGGGCACACGAGTATTTTATATGTATATATAATTTTTAATTTGTTACATATATATCATTATATTATGTTTTATATCTATAGGTAATATAATACATAACCTCAATGTTTTGCCCTGTCGGGGGCAGTTTGAGGGATAGACACTTTCAAATCGTAGTTTCTTTATCAACGGATAAGTAGTAATTGTAATATAAATGATAAGGTAAATAATAATTATGTTAATAGTAATTAGGTTGTAGACAAATTTCAAATAATCTCGCTTCTTATTTTTGAAAATTTATTGACGCACTTAGTTGGTTCTGGATATACATGTACAAAAATTGGAAACGACACGCGGCGCCCGATCGAGTATCGAGTTAATACTACAAGAACTTCGAATCAAGTTTCATGAAAAGAGATTCGTACGAAACTGAGATTGGTTTAGTAATTTGTTTTGTGACATGTATATGTTGTCTTCGACTGACATCTTATCCAAGGAAACTTCTAGTTTCTCGAGGTATTTATCGCGAGCACGAAGAATTCTCCAATTTCGACCAAGCGGAAGTAAACTTGACCGAACGTAAGAATCACGGTTCCGATTACATTCGGAGTTACACGAGTTGTCGAGTACTTGGCGGGGCTCTTAGAATTCGGTATCACATTTGAAATATGGCGACTGTCGTAGACGACTCCTTTTATTTAGTTAAGTCGGAAATAACTACTCCCGCCGCGGATCGTTTTAATTAAATTGCAAGTTTTATATTCCTCGCGTAGCTGTATTTTCTGATTCCCGTCAGTTTTATACGAGTCCCCAAAATTACATTAATCTTCCAATTAAAATGACTTATCGAATAGATCGTTTAATTTATTCGTTACTGATAATTACTACAATTAAGGTACGTAAAGTGGATCGAAGACATGTAAGAGAACATTGCTGCAGCGGAATTTCTTCTGCTTGAACAAAAGAATTGTATGAACGATTGCTTCACATATTTCATGTTGAATGTCATAATTAAATTATTTTTAGCGCACGTTTGTAATATAGATGTTGTCGGTCTAAAATAATAATTTTCATTATTTTCATTCAACAAGTGAAAGAGCAAGGCGGCGACAATTAAAATTTCACTTTTCCTTATTAACATTTTAATGGTTCGTTTCACACAGAATTGGTCTGGTTCCCTTTGTAGACCTCAACGAGGTACTAATTACATTTGAAGCAGTGAACTGTTAATCACTCCGCAGCTGTTAAATCCAGTATTCCATATTAGTGGAGCGAAAAACTTTGATGGATTTCTGACACAGTTAACTTTTACGCTATCGTATTAAATTAATTAACAATAAGGAGGAACACTTTTAATCACTGGCGTTGGAATTTCAACGATGACTATCGATGGAAAACAGACCCAGCGAACTGTTTTATGGCCCTTTATGAGGGTGAGCCGTTGGCAACGAAGGCCCACGGATTTTTCAGTTCTAAAGCAGAAACCGGACCGTGAGGTTGCCACCTCGGATTACCACTAACATTGTATATATTTTTTCTCTGTATATCACTTATTCTACTGGATACGCGAATGTTCTGAAATATTAAATTGAATTAAAAATAAAGTGTATTAAAGTTTTAATTCAAAACCTTTCAACAACTGGTGAACCTTGTTCACTTCTGCACATGATGATTAAGGGAAATATATGTTTTGGAATAGTGCCATTTACATTTGAATTCGATAAAGGAAATTGATAAGTGCAATATTGAAATAGAGGAGATTCTATTATGATTACAAAGATCATTACAACATTTTTTTACAAGTAACTCTCCTTTCTTCATTTCTTCAAAACACTGTGAAATAATACAGTTTGTAATATTATTAATTAGCACAGTTAGAACGCAGCACAGCAGTTTTATTGTCAAATATTTTATTATATTTCTGTAAACGTTACTCTTATTGATATTTGTATTTAACATTTGTCTTGGAACATTTTTCTGTGAAAGTTTTTCCTGAAAACTTTCTCTGTAAACACAAAACGGTCAGAAATGCCTATGAATGTACAAAATCCAGAAGTCTAATGAGGATAATAGATAATAATTTTGATTGTGGACGTCCAATTAGAAGAAGTATTAGTTAAGTACGAAGTAATCTAACCGATCATAGAGATAAATGGTCGTTAAAAGAAGATCGCGGGTTAATGTGACAGCGATCAATAAAGTAATAAGAGAGACAAACGAGACGTGTCATTCGGAAGGGTCCGATGAAGCAATATTCGATTTATATGCCCGAGGATACGGGGGATTTGGTGAACTTTTGAAACAGTAGCGAATAACTTCCTCTTTATGACGTATTAAGATCCCCACAAGACCCCATGTACCCTTCGTGGAATCACGAAACGTGATACTTGTAAATCCTTCCACGCTTCCCCTTCAACTTTCGGTTTATGATGGGCACAGACCACATCAAATATCGGCCGTTATTATCTCTCTCTCTCTCTCTCTCTCTTTCTCTCTCTTTCTCTCTCTTTCTATACGAAACTTTCCCATCTTAACGTTTGAATTTTCATGTAACATAAGAATTGTCGGTACTAATTACAAGCTACAGAAGCTACATGGACATTTAACTCTTTTCTTAGGATTTTTAATGAGTTGAAAATAGTGCATCATTATTTCCATATTTTAAAAAAACATAAAATGCCTCATTTGTTTCCATAAATGCATAAAATCCGCAATATAATAATTAAGAAACAACGTTCAATTTTTCTATTAATTTGTTATCTATTCCACGAGGTCCATAAAAGATATAAGATTAAAATAACTGATGACATAACATAATAGTAGAGAAGATAAGATTCCTTATAGTAATTGCATTCTTAACTCGTACATTTCGTCGAACCTAATAAAAGCGTAACTGAACTCTGCAACAGGTAACGTGGAATTCGTATCCTAAATATTTTGTAAAATTTGGCAAAACAGGCAAAGTTCAAATAATTTTTAAATTTAAAAAAATTATTTATTTTTGTTTGTTTCTCCTTTGATATACTTTTAAATATAATTGTTAGGACACACCTGCGTATGAAATAAAACCAATCGGCGATTTTATACCAAGACATTAGAATCATGGTCGTGATTAATAGATTGTGATCGAAATTATTTTTCTGATTTGGTAAATAGATTGCGTTTCTTCTTAAGGTTTTCTTGGCAAACGAACGCTTGCATCGTTCGATTTTCCAGCACTGATTTTCCGGTGGCATTTGCATTCAGGGCGACGGGAAAAATCAAAATGGCGAGCATAAAAAGACCAGCGTCGGAGGCGCAAAGCTGCCAACGCTTTTGAATCAGATGTACGATTGTGGTACTGACGATTTTGTGGAACAATACAGAGCAATCCAATATACTCGATGTTCATAAGGGCTCGCGGGCAAGCCCACGGGTCCCATTGGGCCTCCATCCAATCGCCGAGAGGAAGAAGAGATCTATTTACGATAAACGTGACTTGCGAGATCGGTCTCTGTTTACTCTACTGAATCATCATTGTTTCGATTGCATGCTATCAAACCAATGTTACATTTTCATGCAATATTGCGCGAACTGAACGTTGATAACTCCACCACGTAATGATGTTTTTAATTCTTACATAAATAGAACGCTAAACGTGATTTAACGCCCGAAGATTCTCCGTCATTATTATTAGATCACTTAGTAACGCCTTTTAGAAATGATTTGCTCGAGCAGATATGGAGTGACGATTTAACTTTTCTATTTAGTATTTTGAGGAGTTCGTATGGAGGATTTTATTACTACGTTTGTGAATTTTTCAGAAGAGTTATTGAATAATATAAATATAATATTGAATAATAAGAAAATGTATTTAAAAATTCAGCTGAGTTAAAAATCATTTGAACATAATGTTACAATTTAAGAATTTAATTTTGTTGTGCATTAAACGCTTTTGACTTGCGTATATTTAACTTACGCTTAGTTTCCCAGCGTTCGATTAATTAGTTTAATAATTTCTCAATGATATTCTCTCAAAAATTCGAATCTCTGTGTTTTAAGAAACAGTATCTTGCAAAGATATTTTATTAACAAAAATTATAATACTTGAAAAATAATAATCGAATGTAAAATTATATTTACTATATTCTTTCTACTGTAACATCTTTCAGGAAAATAAATTGTTTACAATAAAATCGTATACGAAAGAAACGATCCAAGTGTTTAAATTTTATTTTGCAATCGTATTATTTTTCAATTTGTTTTCTCCAGGAAAGTGTTTTTTTTTGCGCCAAGAGTAAAATTGTAAAAGCATTGTCTTCTGCTTGTTGACGGCTGAGAGCAACATACTTTACTCTATGTTCCAGCTCGCATAAAACATTCATACAGTTAGAACAGTCACGCGAATGAAACGGGAATAGTTTGAGCCAACATTTTACGCGAACCTTTTCTTTTATAGCTCCACCGATTCCCATGAATTTTAAACAAATTCATTTCACTTTACGAATCGGGCACATGTAACCACACAGTTTACAATCTTATTAAAATCATGAATCACTCGGCGACAGTTTCCGCGAGCCGATTCTTTACGCAAACACGAGATCTTTATCGTTTTAGTGCTGCACTCTTCTCGAGTTGTGCCAAAATTAGATAAAGCGGCAACTCTTGGATACGGAATTGTCAAACAGATGACGCGGTACAGATTCACTATACTTAATCTTCATCTTTTCATCGGATTGCAAATTCAACCGTTTCCAAATCAAGTGAAACGTTCATATTATTCCTCATTTATAAGTAAAATGTTTATCCATTTGAAATGTAGAACGAATTTTTATAAAAAAAAAAATATAGGTAGATTGCGAATCTTCGTGCAAATTCACAATTTGCTTAATTACTCCATTGAATTTTGAAGAAGAGAGGAATTCATTTATTATTCATTTTGTAAAATAGAGTTATGCCTTGTTGATATGCATATTTTCTTGTATTTCACAAACCCACGTACGGCATAAATGCATAAAGATTAATTTGTACATTCGTCGAGCATATGAACTTTTTGAGGATTGAAGAACCGGACAACATTTTCAGGTGGTGAATTTGGGAGAAAATTGAGACGCTTGTGAAGAGCACAAGCTAAACGCGAAACGTTGTGAGAACATGTTAAAAAGTATTATAGCATTCGCGAATGGAACTCAAAATTTTTGCAAAACACAACGGTACCGTTCCGCACGATAATGCTATTCTAGAAAGTACAGAGAAACCCCGTGTCATCGATTATTTGTTTAAAAAAAGACGAGGAAATAATTGGCGTGCATCGTGCCGACACGAGTGGAGAATCCAATCTTATAATTGGCAATCTAGAAGCGCGATAACAGGGCAGCGAGGAGGAGGAACAGCGAGTGTGAGAGAGAGGAAGAGAGAGAAAGTGAGATGAGGAATGACAGTTGTCGTCGCCTTTCTCGAAATTAGAATCCGGTGTAGAAGCAAATTAATGTGACGAGCCTAAGTTGGCTTAATTTATTATTCACGGTGCACTAAGATTTCTTTCTTTCGAGCACGCAACGCGATATCACGCGAAGACTCCGCATGGTTGATCGTTAACCTCTCGCGTTAATTAGCGAGCACGGGAGTGTAAAACCTGCTGAAGTAAGATACTAAAACGGGAAATCAAATAATTTTACTGAGCATACACGTGACGTTCGCTCGGAGACCCGTGGTTTCTATCCTACGACGGTAGACGGAAAATCTTCGGGTGAGTCACTCATCAATGAGGACAGAAATTAGTGGTAAAGCACCGAAAATGATTAGCGGTCCTTCGAGAAAACGATTTCCACTCTGTCACGTCCAGTTCCGGTCGTTTGTGTAACGGCGACCTCCAATAACAACGATGAATTAACCTGGTCGGTTTTATGTTACATATAAATCCCTATTTTTCGCGTAGCCATAAACAGTCATAAATATTTCATTGACTTCAACGACAACAATCTATTACACTGTCCACTCTGCTCGACTGTTTTACGCGTATGTGAATTATCGTCGATTGTTCAAAAGGGTAGAGTTCCTCATTCGAGAACAAGAACATTTTTCACATTTCAAGCATAACTCATTTTACAAGGAATAATAGTAACTCATGAACTCGACTCTTAATTACTGTTCGGTGAGAAAATTTCAGTTGTTAATGAATCGATAAAATTTATCAACAGGAAAAGTTAGAAGACTCTCGCTCTTATCGATTGTTCTAAAATAAGCATAATTCTACACGATTGATAAATGTTTCAAGTGCTTGTATAAACAGGAAAGTTAACGTTTAAGACATTGTGAATGAAATTCTGGGTTCCTACTCTTATTGATTGCCTGATAGGGTTGTTATTTTGTCGGAAGTTATACGAAATTGTTCTATTGTGAATAAATGAAGGAGATGCTTTACAGTTTCGCTGAAAAAATGAATTCTTGAAAGTAAAAATTAGGTACAAACCTCTTACTCATTGAATAATCGAATTTCAAAAAGTAAAAATTAAACGGAACCCCCGCTTTTGCCATTGTATAGTTGCTGCATAATTTTATGTTTTATACTGTTGCATCTTGGTACCTCAATAACACTTGAAAGCACTTGAAGCTAAATGGTTTTATTCGATAAGTTTGTGCAAACCGATGCAAAGGAAACGTGACAACGTTTACGTAATTATATATATAATTTTATCTAATCGACTATATAATAAATAAATATATAAGTGAAATCGCAAGTAATAATGTCGTCAGATTCAATTTGCGTCTTCGCAAGTACAGCGACGTTTATTACCGTTCCTTTGCTATACAAAAGCTTGAGGGTTTTAGAAAGTTCACTTACAAAATTAACTTTATAATTACAGATAAAGATAAAGGTATCTACGGATTAACGCGAAATTCCACGATTCCAAATCCTTCGGGCGAATTGCCTCTGCTTGATTCTGATGAATTATTGATCATAACCAGACTGCGGATCTTTACGCCTTTGTGAAATATGGAAATTCCCAAAACGGTAGAAATCTTAGTCGATCATAGATAAGTATCTACTATTTTAATTCTCGTCGAATGCTAAATGAAAATGAAAATTTACATAAACATCCGCAATCTAATTGCAACTTAACGCTAACTTTTCCGATTTAAGTTTCTTCACTGTATTCTGTATATTATAAAGGTATATTTTTCATCCAATAATATTTAACAATTACTTGAAACGTGTTAAAAAATACGTACTGTAATGACTGTTTTTTTTTACAATTTTACACAGGTTTCCCAAAATTTACAAATACAGCGTTTTGCTTCGGTTAATAATTTTCTTAGTTTAGCAAAGACGATTAAGTGGCTATCCTATGCCATAATTTTCAGTTACAAATGGAGTTAGGAGATCGTGAAATTAGCTTTCCGTGCACATTGACCTAACACCGTAAACGCACGAAGTTCAAAGTGCACTAATTACATGCACTCAATGTTACTATGATTTTGGCCGCTCAAATGATAAACGACGAGCCCGCAGGCACGAATCGTTCATGCAGCGTGCAGGTACACTTGCACTTGACCATCTTAGTTGATCCAGGAAAGTTGTAGATTTATAAAATTGCCGGCCGTTCGCTTAATTTCGCCACCCTCAATATCTGCCATAAATAGTAAAATTTCAGCTGTACGTAGCATTATTCCGGTAGCGGTAAAACTTGTCATATTTCGAATATTAAAGAAACAAAAGAATAATAGAGAAATAAAAGAAATTTCATAGCATTCTAAAAAGTTTTTCTAATTAACGCTATTATTCCTTACTTAATTTAAGAATTATTGCAATAGTTAATTTGTATTACCTTGTCTAGTTCTACTTTGAAATAAAACATATAATTATATATGAACTATTATTTCCTACTGTATATTAGAATGTATATTCTCGAATTTATTCTAGAATTTATATTAGAATTTATAGTATATTATAAAATATTACAAAACTATAATTAGAAGTATTTTGCTTTTTTTAATGGCACGCTATCATGTTCGTCTAAGTTTAATGTTTTTCAGGTTAGACGTGAAATTATAAACGTCACGAATGCTTAATTTTGTTTAGCAACCGTAAAGTCAAAGAGCCAGAAAATGTGCATCTTGTTAAAGAATTCGAAAATTGTATAATGATAATGGCCCTTTCACCGTTTGCATAAGGAACGTGATTTAAAAATGTTCCTCGCTGGCTGAAATACACATACACGTTTATCGGATATTAACCGTTGTTATCGTTCCTCTCTTTTTCCTTCATGCTCGAACTTTAAAAGTAAATTGAATCTCTAGAACGAGTTCGCAATGCAGGCTGATATTGTAAATAAAATGGCCAATAAAAAAATCTATTGACTCCTTCATTGACCCACTTGTTCCCCCTACGATGCGTTTCAATCAGAAGAACGCAAAATATAGTTCAGTAGCCTGTTTAATTGTAAATTGAACCCACTTTGTCGATTACCCTACAAGTTTTGAATTCCAAAAAATTTTGTCGCAGGATTTTTAAAAGGTCCATCCTTGACCCAACCCGTTGGTATTTTTCTAATTTTCTGTCAACAGATCTGCTTTAAAATGTTTACTTGTTTCAAGCCAATAGCAACTGAATTAGAAAAGACATTTGAACTTTACACATGTATTCGCAGCTTCTCTATAAACAATCGCGTAAAAAGTTTACTCATTTTACACATCGGAATACCCGACCAAATATCACAAATGCATCACAAACGTATGCTATGTGGAAAGCTCAAGTACTCGTAAAACAAGAGCACGCTCGTCACCGAAGGACGCTATGTCTCGCTAACAGAAGGTTCCAATGTTAGAACACTATGTCGAAGTGTGAAAATAAAACAAACGAACAACCACGACAAAGTTTACCACCAGCACAAAGACTTGAATCGATCACAAACGCTGGCATGCGAAAAACAAATACGTCCACAACCGTATAATCGCTGAAAATCGTCACCTAAAATGTACGAGATCCCACAAAAAGAATGCACAACCAAATGTAATTACTTAACAGCCGTCGAGGTTATATGCCATGAAACGAAAATATCGAACCCTGACAAAATTGATACAACCGAGAGCAATCAGCCTAACACCGTTTATTACTCGATCTCACCGATTTAGCTCCTACCGAGGCTTGCCACGGGAGCGTTGAAAACGAACAAGAAACATCGTCGGATCACCTACCTTTCGAATCAGGAGGTGGTCGAGGTTGAATAGCAGATGACGTCGAACTGTCTTCTTCACAGAAAAAATTCTTCGCCGGGAAAAAACCAACGCAAAGAAGGTGTAGGAAACGGTGGAGTCCTGACAGATCGAGGTCGAACTTCCCTCGCCGAGAGTCGATCGTAACAACGCAACTTCCGGAGCTCCAGGTGCGGGATAATCGGTCGCGGTGCTCGCTTAGAGGCTCGTCGATTACTATTTCTCCTGCGTGGATGATAATCGAGCGGTCTCGTCCTAGGATAACAGGTGGCACGCCGGAGTTCCTCACCGTGCAGAGTACTAACGACGTGTGACGTCGACGGCTCGGTGCGAGAGGGCTTTTATAGCCGGCCGTGCCGACTCGCCTCGACGCCGCTCGACGCGGCTTACCGCCGAGGAGCTCGCAGAGCTTCACAGGCCGATTTCCTTCATTAACCCCCGACTTCTGGGCTGGCCTATCTTATAGTCGTGCTAAGCGAATGGTAATCTTACCGTATTGTTCGCAAACCAAATTGTTTTCACTGTTTTCCTAAATTAATTCTCATCTTGTGCAACAGGGTGTGTTGGGCGTGCTGAATGTGACTGTACCCCAGTGATATTTCAATAAATTCTATCCTTTCAATATTTATAGAAGATATCATTTAACGATGTGTCTATAACTTTCTATAATTTTCTGATACTCTTCTCGTAGCTTTAAAATCTTATGCTCGTAGAAATCCTATTTCCTGGCATGATAATACTAAATCAATTCCTTTTTTGGCAACAAAGACCTACCGTTTATGAAACAAAATTAACCATACAAACAACCAAACAACTTAATAAACTAGGTGCTAATTAAAAATAAAATCGAATTCACTGTTTCTTTATGAGAATATTTTAAACTCGTGAAGCAAAGCATCTCGATTCTCCTAAATCTTAATAAACATGGGGTAATTTTAGGATAATGTCTTTCTTTAATTCTTGAATTCTCGACTAGACTGCTATGGTAATTGTACTGTACTGATTATAAATCAAATTGACAATTCCTTTTCTAAATTTGTGATATTTGAGTTAGGTTATCTACGAGCTTTTTAAATGAATGACAACTTCACTGTACAGATTTTAAATGAAATTGATTTTACTTTTGTTAGAACCGAATCGAATCTCTTCAAATTAGATTCGTCAAAACTAGATTATTATACTTGTTGAACTTTCTAAATAATTTCATTATTTAGTTCCCGATTCGGGGATCAGATTTTATATTAATTACAAATATTATTTACTAATGTAATGTTCTACAACTTTTGAGATATTTCTGAAATATTATACTCATAGAAATTCATGTTCTTTATTGGCAAAATACTAAATCAAGTGCTTTTTTAACATTCTTATCTATCAAACAACCTCATAGATTTCATATTCATAATAAATTATGTGATATTAATTTATATTATTTAATCATTATTACATTAGATGAAATAATATTTGATATTATTAATTACAGATCAAATCGATTTCATTGTCTGTTTATGACAATATTTTAGACTCGTGACTTTAAACTAAATCTTTATTACAAATATGATAATTTGAAAATTATTTCTTTCTTTACATTTTGACTTATAAGATATTTTTTTTTATTTCTCACTTTTCGGCTTACTCATTTTACTTTTTGTTAAGCGAGTGATAATGTTTGGATATTGCTTGCAAATGAAATCGATTTCAGTTTGTTACAGAAAAATATTCACATTATTGCGAATCGTCCATTTGTGACTTAGGATATCTTTGAACATGTCAATTTCACAGTGTCCATTACAAATCAAACTGATTTCAATCTTCATGTAAAAAAATTTGTTGAACAGAGTTGTGACTTTACTTTAACCTTTGACTTTTGAGTTAGATTAACTTTGACGTCTTCGTACTTATTAAATTAGCGATCATTCGCGAATCAACAAAAACTTTACGTTAGTTAGGAAGAAAATTAATTTAATTGTAGCTGGCTTCTTACAAAAAAACTATTCTGGATTTCTATTGTTGGAGTGTCTAAGATTTCTTTAAACTTGCAAAACAAATAAAAGATTGGTTAAACTGATTGCACAGAAAATTAATTTTACTGGACCTGTTTGTTTAGTGCGCCAACTCAACGAATTGAAATAGGGTATCTTAAACTCATGGAACGTAAAATACGTATTTGAGTATATTTATTGCAAACGAAGTCCATTTAATAGTGGGTTATTTGCAGAGGAATATTGTATGAAATTTTTGAAAACTTGCTAAACAAATGAAATTTTGTCTACACTAATTACAGAGAAAATTATTCTCAGTACAGCTGTCCATTTCAAGAAACAACTTCTCGATTTGTAAAGTACACCCCGCATTCAAACTTTATTGAGATTCTTTACTTTAGAAACGAACAGAATTTAATGGGTTTGTTGTCTATTTATTTATAAAATAGCGTCCTTAATATGTTACGTAGGACACATATCGATTACGAAGATAATGTTATTGGCGGCACTCACTCTAATGCAGTGGATCGTATCTGTTTGTTTGTAGAGAAAATAATTTTCAGTTTGTAAGACAAGATAGGCTGAGTTGGTTATATCGATTGTAAACAAAATTTTAGTAACCTCATTTGTTCGACTGCAGTTGACTGCGGTTGTATGTTTACGGGTAAAAAATCGTGAATACAAGAGGTACAGTAATTGGATATCCTAAAACTGGTAAACGAATGAAAATAGTGATTTCATTGCGTGGGAAGTTGATTACAAGAAAAAAATTTTCAATTTGGGAGGTGGAATGTTCGAAATCATATGAAATGTTTCAAATGATCAGAAACTTGGTTCTTTTATTGTTACGAATGCTAAAAGTTCAAGGATTGCTAAAATTTACTGAATGAAACTATCCTTTTCCATGAAACTATTGAAAGTTTAGACTAAGAAAAAAATGATGACTTTCAATTAGTCTTCATTAATCTATGTTATTACTTTTCGAAGTACAGTATATTTAAAATGGGAACGTTTATAATAATAATGTACAAAAAGAGAAATATAATTCATATGCAGTATAACTGTAATATAATAATGCAATATAATTATAATTAATGGAAATATAATTTTCAGAGAATGGCATTGTTGCTTAAATTCATCTTCGGGTTTAGCTCTGTCAACAAGATGAAACTAATTAAGTACTGCTATCTAGCGGCTATCCACAACCGTGCATATTCGTCCAGTAATAAATAATAAATAATAAATAATAAATAATAAATAATAAATAATAAATAATAAATAGTAGATAAATAAATAGTAGATAATAGATAATTAAATAATAAATAATGAACAGTAAATAATATATAATAAATAATAAATAACATATTTTAAAAACTATAAATACTAAAAGTTGGAATTTTAAATACTAAAAAATAATTAATAATGTATTTAATTATTTACACGAAACTTGCTAGTTTCGCGGTTTATAATCATTTAAGTCTCCGCCTTTAATTTACAAAGCGCAAGGGTGTATTAGGGACAGATTAAAAACTAATTGTGCAAGTGCAGATACTAATTAATTATTTTCAGTTTTTACATTTTACGATCATTAATAATGAATTATAATTAGATCGCTGGAAACCGATCTTTGTTTATCAATTTGGATTTATAGCTACCACATGCTTTGCACAATTAATTTTTCAAAGACTACGATAAAGACTAAATAAAGAATGTCCCACAAGATAAATATGTAAATATAGCACATTACAGATAAAAAGCAATTGGTCATGAAATACTTTATGCATTTTACATGCTTGTTTCTATCAGTATCAGTACGTTTTCTAATCACTATTAATTTGCATTTTTATTTAGTTTTACAACA
The DNA here is from genome assembly GCF_028453695.1 of Augochlora pura. NCBI lineage: Eukaryota > Metazoa > Arthropoda > Insecta > Hymenoptera > Halictidae > Augochlora > Augochlora pura. The sequence continues at coordinate 18,223,262 of NC_135774.1, read as the reverse complement.
TTCTCTAAAAATATATAAATATTACGTGGACAATCGAGAATGTTCTACATAAATAAGGTCAATGAAGAAAGGTACACTTAAATAGAACATTTGCATAATTTTAAATGTTAATATCAACACAGACTTCAGAAAATATCTTAATAAAACAGCTTCGTTCCATATTTACCTAGAATATAATGTATTATAGCATCAATAGTGATCATGACCTACATTACATTTTTATATATAATCATGAGAAAAGAGGTTGTTATACATACATTTATGTAACGTAAAATCAAACAAATAATTGAAATTACTTATTTTCGTTTCAATCGAAAATAATATTCACTGTAAGTTGCGAACATTAGAGGAATAAACGTAAAGAATCATTTAATTGCAAGAATTATAACGAAATTTATTACATTTAACAATCATGAAATTACTGAAAATTTTAATGTTGTTAGGATACAAACATATGTTGAAATGGCAATGTGATGCAAATATTAATTAATAGATAAAAATCTACTGAAACTAATTTTCCATATACTTACATGGAATTGTAAAGTAATTATGTAATGATCATTAACTAAAACTATTATATATATTAACAAATGTAATTATTTTTAACTAAAATTATTATACATATTAACAAATGTAATCATTATGAACCAAAATTACATAAATAAATAAACCAAAACTAAGAAAACCAATATAATTCTCAAATTCTCAATATAATTCCTTTGTAACCAAAACAAGTTTTCAACAATACCTTACATCTTTGATACTGCATTCAAATATACTCTGACTTACAGTCAATAAGCTTGGACCAGGCAAATTTCCTCATTTCAAAAACGTCTTTTCTAATGCAACGATCAAACTCGAACCTTCGATAAATTTGAAAGCTGTTCGCACAAAGTGAATGTTGCTTTTGGAAAAAAATCGTTAAAATCAAATTTCTTTTCCACCGTTTCGTACGTGTTTATCGGCGCACGATATTCATTCTACAAACTTCGTTGAATAATCGTAAGTAATTTCGATGAAACAGGTTTACTGTTCCATATTCCTATTTTTGCCATTTTTACTTCTGAACATTGCTTTCGGTATTGTGAACTATTTTGCCGTTATATTCCATGGAATAATTTGACCGCGCCATTTCGTTCAAGAATGTCGATTCGTCAACTTTTCCAGCTCTCTATCTTTTTTTTATGGCGCGGTTCCCTCTATGCAGATGTATGCAAACGCGTGCTTATAATAATGTAATATCACACAAATACTACAAGGTCTTTTCCTAAAACATGAGATATTTGCTCCGTTTCTTTATAGTTGTTATTCACGGTGCTTGTTTATGGTAATTCGTTCGTGAACACAGATACTAACAAGTATTTTTCTGACTCCTATTTTGGTGTCTATAAATAGATAAGATTTCAAAAGACAAACATCTGTTATGATTGCAACGAGACTGGAAATTTAGGTTCGTCTTTATCACCAAATCATTCATTTTGCTAATTTTCTACAATGACTGCAATTTTTGTTTGAATGTAACTACTCAGAAGTTTACGTAAAATTTTAGTAAATATTAAAAATATTATCTTTGAACTATTCTATTTAGTTCAGCTTAAATCCTGAATCAATCCGATATTAAAATTATAACGTTCGTTCTCAAATGTTTAAGCAAACGTACGGTAACTTATTCTGCAAACAACAGTTTTTATCCATTTTAGATGCAGAATACATGCATGGAACTCCTGCAAAAAGATTAATTAAAATTGCGTTCGCTTTAATTTTCGATTAATTAAAAAATGCAGTTTCGAAAGAACAATAACTTGCCCATTTAGTGTTTTCGTATCGGATTGAATTCGTTGGTTCCTTTCTCGGACGAGATGGAATGTATGTCGCATTCAATTTTTTTTGCAAGTGATCTCGAAAATGTAGCGATTTATTCATCGCCCGATCAAATATTCTTTGGTCACTGTGACACGCTCGTTGTTGACGTTTCAATAATACTCATACCTTAAATTTCGATAGCACACACAGTTTCTGGAATACGTTATGCATGATGAATTCGTAATTTAACTATTTGCAGTATAACTACCGGGGCCGTTTAATATGAAAACACAAGCTTATGCGCGTGAATGAAACTTTCGGTAATGAAGCTATCGCGGTGACATTCACCGCCTATTGTGCCACACTGCAAACGATGGTGTACTAATTAATTGGGAAATTGGGAGTTATTAAAGATAATACCTTCAAGAATACTATATCAAATTAAGGAAAAAGTTTAATGCTGTTTGTACCGATGTTTTGCGTTACACATACAATTTATCGAGTAAAATTTTGGTAACTATAACGAAAATCGAAAAGCGATTACACAGAAAACATAGAAGACAAAAAATTATTTTTATTAAAGTTTATTACGAAGTGTTCGTTAACTTTGGTAAAAGAATGTGAAATAAAATTTTCGCAAGTGAAATTTGGCTGCTTTGGTAAACATAGTGTTGATAGAACTCTGAATTTATTTACAATGGAGTCATAAGGAATGATCCGTAGAATGATATATGTATAGGGATGTAAATTAATTTATGGAAATTAAACGATTGTTATAATTTGCAAAAGGTACAAGATAAAACAAGTATTTGCAAACAAGAGTAATTTCTTTTGCCCAGATCTAACGCAGTGGAAAAAGTATTGATTATTTCTTTTTAGCTTGTTCCAAATATCTAAACAATTAATATCAAAACAATTAATAAATTGTATACTACATGATCGATTTGAACAAAAGAAGTAACTTTTGTTTGCGAATTTTCTTCTATCTTGTAGTTTGCGAATCATAATCTATTATATAAAAATAAGTCGGGTTTTCCTTCCTGACGCTATAACTCCAGAACGCACGAACCGATTTCCACGGTTTTGCATTCGTTGGAAAGGTCTCGGGCTCCGTGAGGTTTATAGCAACCAAAATTCTGGAAAAATTTCAACAGAAAAGCAGGAAAACAGGGAAGATCATTTTTCACATACAGTGCCATCTCTGATACATAGCATGTACTACAAACCAATATGGTTTATAAAACAAAAAAAATAACTTTTCTTCATCTTTTAATCCCCAAACGAAATGTTACAAAAGACGAAGCCATCTGGTGGCGAAACGGAGTTCGCCAGGTTTACTAGTAATAAAATAAAAATCGTATATTTGAGGGTTAATTTCTTCCTCTTGAAGTGAATATAGGAAAGAAAAAAATTGCGTAATACATTCAGAGGTTTTTGAATTTTGAAATTGGGCATCATTGCTTGATAACCTTGACAATTCTCATGTTTGAAGATTGATTTACGTAAATGTTAACATAGAAGGTAGAAATTACTACAGCAGTTAATGTTCGATAACTCTAATTAAGAAGTGAACATTGAGAAAAAGTAAAAAGAAAACTGATTTATTATTTCACCGACGTGTTTGTTTAAATTATAATTTCCATCTAATTATGAATAAATAAGGTAGGAGAGTGTAATGGAGCGCATCAATAAGATTCCCGTCGAATTCCGAGCATAACACTTTAAATATGCAGATTCCATAACGATTGTGCTTTACATTCAAGCTGAAAAGTTTATCCATAGAACACATTTTTTACATTTCGTTTACAAATGATATCTGCTACGATCGTTTAGTTTTCTCGGCTGAATGCTTAGCGTTTAATTTCGCCTGCACCTACACTGATAAACTTTAATAGCATTAGCACGCGCCTCCAGAAAATCTGCACTAACAGATGAAAAGTGACATATCCAATTTTGTAACCCATTAATCGCAGACCTTTGTTTAGATTGTACATTTTTCTTGCAAATATAGAACGTCGGATGAAATGGTGATTTGTATGGACTGATTAGAGCAAATGAAATAATTACAGAAACTTTGGTATATTCTATTGAGAATTGTATCAGATTTTAAGTATGCTACGAAGTCTATGAAAACATGGCAAATATTCGTATATACTTAATTAAACGATATTTATCCCTTTTATTAAGCTATTTTAGAATTGAAATTATTTAAAATTTCGTGCAACATGTCGATGTTGCTTTGCAAATAATAAATATTTCAAATACGCATGCAATTTAGTTAGTGGTTGGCACCACTGTAGCGACGCAAACGATCACTTGTTGCTTGGCATCTGTGCAACAAGGAAGAAACAGTTGTGCGGAGAAATGGTGTAGCTACAGTTAAAGACATCTTATCGATTAGACACAGTTTCTGGACCTACAAAAACGGCATTGACAAAACTTTTAACAAAAATTCAGAATACCGGAAATTTATTACAGCTTAAATTCTGATGGCCTAGAAATATGTTGTAGAGGAAATTATTTGGAATAACTGACACCAGTGCATATTAGTTACATATAAAAAAAATATAATATTTCTAGTTTTGTATAAAAATTGAATAAAAGAATAAAATATTTTTTTGATCGTTGTAAAAACGTACAAACTTTTCTATTTAAACCATTTCTTTATCTTGAATAATTTCCAAGATATTCGCAAAAATTGTATTTTGTTATGAACTTATGCTTTTTTATTATACTAAAAAGATAAAAGTTTAGAACGAAATTTATATGATGACGGATAAAAGAAATACGTGTCAAATATTTTCTAAGAACCACCATTTCACAAAGTTCGTGACACAAAATAGAAAATAGAGTATGGTCAGTTTTATGTATGTATTAAGGGAAGCATCATCACTTTTAAAGATAACAATGATACTTCAGCGTAAATCTCGTAGTCTTAAATGGCATCAAACAATTTAAAAAGTTTAACGACGCAATAAATAATTTCAAGTTAAAAATTTGCGATACTTCGCACAGTAATGGTAATCAATATTTCATTTATTGCAACCGTCTCGTTTCATAGAATTCCAAGTTCCAAGCAAGAGAACGATTATTTATTATTATTTTTATTATTATATCACTATTATATTTGATCATATTGTTATTATCATTATTATTACTTTATCATATCAATGTAAATATTATTCAATGTAAGTAAAATTGGAAAGTTGTACAACAGCAATAATTACTTCTTCAATACTCTTATGTTCGGTGAACCTGAGTAAAATTAGAAAGACACATCAGACTGGTATCAAGATTAATTTTCATGTCCGTGTAAATAATTCCGTCGCTCACGTATGAGTGACGTGGCAGGCAAAATGTTGCTAAGCAAACAAAAATTGATGTTGCACGATTAGATTTCAATGAAAGATACATTTTTTTCCGGAAGCATTACGTACCAAGCAGAGTGTACTGTTGAATAAAGCTTGATTGCTATTAGTCAACTAAGTAAACAGATTGAAGCCAACGCTTAATTTGCTGAGATACGAGGCTGTTGGTCGTCGGCACGCTAATTCGACAATAATCCAGTGAAGAGACGATAAAGTCCACTCAATACCTTTGTATCGCCGAGACCTCCATTCGCTATTTCATCGAAGAATTCCTTCCTAAAGCAATTAAAGTTCGTCAGCGAAGTGTGACTTCGTCAAAGTGGCGGCGTTGTGTCGAATGGCGTTGCTAATAGCACTCTTAACTAGCGATGGGATCAACATGTATACACTACACTTACGTATGTCAATCAATACCATCCTTAAATTTCATTTCACTCGTCATACGAATGTGAACCGTCATTAGCTGCCGAGCCAATTTAGTTACAACATTTCTATAGAACTCCTTCTTTAAACGAATCAACAATATTTAATTAATAATAATTTCCAAATATAAAAAAGGTTTCCCTAAGACTGGAATTACATAATTTAATATGGAATTGTAAAGTTTGTAATTACTAGACTACAGATTTTTATACAATTTTTTATATATTATTTTATATATAAAAATAATAATAAGTGGAATATTTATTTTATTGACCAAACCGCTTTCTTCCACAGATGTGAAATAAATAGACTATTCAGTTTTGTTAACACTTCATATAATGGAATATCTATTATTAGTATTCGAGTTACTGTTATTGTTAAAAATTCTCATTTAAATAATGATTTGAAAAAAATTATTAGTATATGTTACTTACTGGTTGACGAGTAAAATTGCTATTGCTAACTTTCTGTGAACCATATATTAAATCTGTTCAATAATTAATTCAAAAGTAACTGAAAACTATTAAATAAAAATAAAAATAAATTTTTTTATATCTAAACAATTTGCAAATACACCATAAATGCATGAAAATTCGCTGTCTTATGATTAAATATCTAATTGATCCGACGATATAGAAGATTCATTAATTATTTATAATTGATGAATCACTTGATTCATAATAAAGTTATGTTAATAACTGGCGTCTTATCGCTGTTATCTTATTTACTCTTAGATCGAAAGGTTTGAAAATTTAATTGAGACATATAGCCACAACGTATACAAAAATCGATCTAACGAGTTTGCGATTTAAAAAGAAACATCTACCTAACAATTCATTAATAAATTGTTGATTTGATGAATTCAGTACAAAAATGAGTAATTACAATTTGGAAGATATTGCAATTTGGGACAAATTATTTCTGATTCACAAGGTAATGAACGAAAGAGCGAAATTTAAAATTGAAATATATTTTTAATGATGATAATTATTTCTAAATATATTTAATAGAAATAGAAATTTTAAGCTTTAATAAATTTTAAGTATACTAAATATTTCTATTTCTATTGAATATATTCAAACATCGTCATATGAAACAGTAGACGCTTTAACTTATTATAGCTCAAAATATAAAATTTCAATGTAAATAATTTTTCTGTATCATGTAGCAGAATATGTTGATCTTGCATAAAGGTGTTCAGTGATTTGACAAATCATCCGACAGTTGTGGTCACTGCAGTTGGCGTTATTCTTGGCGCCATGGATACTTTCACCGTCCGGATCCAGATCAGACGACTAATTCCCACAGTGGAGTAACTGTCCGACTAGGCCGACGGATTCGTTCGATCCCGGTCTTCACGTGCGCCTCGTATTGTTGAATGAATCCGAATAATAGAAGAATTTTTCTCGAGAAGCCGTAAAAGAAAGCCCGGTTCCTCGGCAAGCCACTCGGCTACACATTGCGTTAAAGACCAACGATAATGGTTGTTCAGCAATTCAGAAAATGGGGAGTAACGATTTTCATTTCAGTGTTATAGCATCTGAAAATATGGTTACTTTTAAAGCGCTATTAAATGGTACTGCGAATGGTCTCCTCTCAAATTATTAGCAAGCTTTCCAGTCGGTTACGTTCTATTCGCGAAGCGTTTTGATTCTTGATCACATATCGACGTTATAATCTGAGTTTGGTCATCATTTAAGTAAATGATTATTTAGATAAAACATTATTTGTTATTTGGAAATTTAAATAAAAGAGAAAAGTAATTACTTATTACTTATTATTTGTGTAGACCTGAATAAATTATTTAAACTAATAAAATTTATTTCTTACTTACAAAAACCATTTCAATTGATAGCTATTTAAGTGCCATATGTTTAGTATAGTAACCAAGCGTTATAGTCCAATGCACGAAAATGAATTTTCAATATTAATAAATGGAATTATGGAATTATATAAACGACTTATTAATTAAATAAAAAATATTATATATATCATTTGCAAATGAAATATTAATTTAATTCGTAATTTGTCACTTATTATTTAAAATAGAATCAGCTCGAATTTAGTTATAGTATCATGTGGTCTTAATGCTAATTACTTTTTTATTTTGAGTGTATCACGCCTTTGTTGATGTTTATATCTATTTTACATTGAACATTATAATGAGGGGAGACAAGATATTACTATATTTATGTAGGATCGGGTTTTAGGTGATTGACTCCCGCAATATCGCAATGTCTTAATAACGAAAAAAACAACTTTATTAATAGAATAAAATGTGAAAGATATAGGTACAAAAACGAAATACAATTATTAGCTATTCACCGCAGCTACAACCGATCACAACTGAGGATCGCTTCGGCGATCCTCTCCGCGTTACCGCTGATCGCTTTCCTTTGTTTTTTCCGCCGAGCGCAACACCCGGCCATCCACCAAGTCACCGCGCTCGCGACATCCTACATTTATATAAAAATTCTTTCCTTTTCATATAAAATTACTTATACCAGCGAAATTCAATTCTATTTCATTTTCTTTATGCTTATAGTGCTATTTTGTAAGTTTATGCAAAAAGTAAGCCACAGTTGCAACATTAAATAAATGAAATACACATTAATTTTAAAATAAGCTATCTTTTCTTCCCAAAGGATACCCGAGCGAACAAAATTAGACACGCAACTATTCAAACTTATCCCTTTGTACTCAAAGCCATTTCAGCTACAAATCTAATATAATTTTTCTGGCTTCTAATATTCCCATTTTATATAACAAAATTCATTCTATACATATGAAATTGAGTCTCGTGACTCATGTAACAGTTTCACTTTCAACAATTCTTTAAATCTAAGTTCTGGCGATATCTATACAAATACTTTTGAAACGTGTTACAACAATTTCAACGGCGACGCAGAGTGCAAAGGATTAAAATTCGTGCCGTTCTTATTTGAATTTTAAAGACTCTTCCAATCGTCCAAGCATTTTAACCCTTCCGCTATGGAGCGCATTACTGAGTAGTTGACATTGAAGTACGGAATGCTACGAAGTAGAAGTCGTTTCTTGTTCTCTAAATTCTGCAATGACATTTATTATATTTAGTAATATCAGTTTGCTTTCTAAAACATAAAAGTTTGTAATCATAATTTCTTCTTTTGAATATTATGGTCAACTGTCTGTTGATTAACAAAAGTATGGAATAAAAGTATGTATATGGTATGAACGTATGTTTACGCTCTTCGTATATGAATGGTCATTCTTCGAGGGCGTGTATATACGCTCGTCGGAGCGAAAGGGTTAATTTATTATTCTCTGAATTTCATTATTACCGCAACGAACGTATAGAATAACAAGGTTAACCATCGCCCCCCATTATTCTCGCATGGAAATGAAACCTCAAATGAAAACGTCTCGTGTGCGAAGCAATACGATGTACACAATATCGCTAGAACAGACGGAGAGGGTTACGGCGCTCGTAACCGTGCTGAAGAGCCAAAAAAGTGATAGACACGCGTATCCGAGACGAACGATCGTTTTTATTTTAGTGGATCCGTTGTCGGGACCCCGGGACTGGATTAATCGACAGTTGTTCGAGCGTGTTGAAGCACCCTGTAAATAGAAATTGCGGTCTTGGCGCTTGTTTTTCTCGGCGGCGATCTTCCCTCAATCTCGACCCGGCTGATCAACGCGCGCGGATTCGCGCATCGATCTGACCTGTGAATGATGTTCCTCGGGTTATTGGATGATTCTCTGTATGGCCGTTCGCTTCGTCTATGATGGCGAAGGGCCTCGCGTCAAAACGGCGACAGCACCGCTCAACAATTATCCGTCATCGAACCTAATCATTTCGCCGAACGTTATTTATGATGCGCGATGCTCGTGACGTGAAATTGCGTTAGAAATATTAGCCTCGTCGGAATGCTCGAGCCCATTCGTTCTTTTACGAGCATCGAACATGAACGAACAATGCTGTCTATTTACGATGGAATGGCGGGAATTCGTGTGGGTTTAGCAGAGGCGTACCTTTTTCTTGTCGGACCTTCTCCTAAATGATACCTATTAACATATATCGTGGTTAGTTACAGAAAAATTATAGAACTACACCAATTCGAAATAGAGAAAACTGCTGGATCTAGGATAGGGGAACTGACTTCCTTTTTCGATAGTAAAAATTTAATGAAGAGCATACAGGATGTCTTAGTTGTTTTTTTTTTTTTTGTAAAACTTAATATTTTACAAGTAAACATAAGAGAAAAGTGTGGTATGTACTTGATGCGTACTCACTTTGCGATTGTTTTATGGTTTTCATTAATAACTTGATTCATCATTAATCACTTCTTAGTCACGGATTTCTATTCAAACCGCGTTTATAATAAAACAGTATTATATATAAGCTGACACTATCGTAACCTTAGAGGTGCGAATCTAATCAGTTATCTACGCGTGTCCTAGGAATTTTTTTCAAAAAGAGGAAAGCAGATCTTTTTTAAAACGAAAACGTTGTTTAAAAGTACACACATTACGCAACACGCGGTAATTTCTTTGCTATAAAAATCTGAAAACATGACTGAGCAACACCCTTTCTCCCAGAAGTTATGTTCGTAAACACATTGTGCTGCGAGCACGATTTCTCGGAGCTGAAATAAAATTTAAAAGTCTGGAATAAAAAATTCATGAGGATTCTGCTGAGATAGAATTTTATCTTTTACATGGGCCAGAGACTTTTTTCTAGTAAATGCTATTTTCCCAATTCACGAAATACAAACAGTTGAAATTTTGAAAAGTCGTATTTTTCCCTCAAACAACTGCCAGTTTGTGAAAAATTAAGTTTTTCGTGCATGTACGGTACATATAGATTGTTAAAATACAACATGCATATCTCTAATTAGATCTTCATCTTCTTTTTCCAACAAAGAATTTTTTCTTTTATTGAGTTTTTTCCTTATTTTTGCACGATTATCTTTCAAATATGTTCAAATCCATATAAATATCATGGAAGTAGTCAATTATAATTTCTTATTCTAAGATCAAGGTTATATTATTAGCATATACGTTGAATTTAATGGAAATAGCAAATGAAAAATAATAAATATTGTTCTATATTACATGCTGTATCATATAATACGGTATACGGGGTATCCTAAAAGTCAGTCGCAATCAGTAAATGAGGAGTTCCTGAGGTCATTTGAACTATTTATTTAACTTTTTCCTTCGCGCAAATGCTATCCGCGGCTTCGTTTACTAGTTATTAACAAAAACCAGTGACCAATAAGAGCCGAACTCGGCTGACGCAAGACGTTAACAAGCATACAAAGCCTTTTTTCGCTCATCAAGACGCTCTTACTGACCATTGTTTTTTATTAATAACTCGTCAACTAGGCCGCGGATTGCATTTGCGCTAAGAAAAAGTTACTTCAAATAACTTCAGGAACCCTTTATTTCCCGATTGCGAGTGACTTTTGGAACACTCTATGGTATAGTATATACAGTGCTATTTTATACTAACCAAACATAGTATTCTATATTTTCCTCAATATGAGTCAAATATAACAACTAAAATCGTTAGTACACTTTTGTACAAATTTTCCTGCTAGTACAACCCGTAATATACAAGTTTTTTCGAAATCATTGCACACGCAGAAGCAAATGTCTTCCATGTTAGGACAATTCAGCCTACCCTTTGTCGTTTCATGAACAAGGATCTTGACTTTTTCAGTGGATAAAATAGATGCTCGTGCATTCGCATGACGTTATCCGGCGTTGTTGAAGGGAAATGAGAAAAGAAGAATCGCAAACGTGAGTGGCCGGGCTCTGTATAAAAGCCTGCGGTGTTATATTTCTTCTGCTGTTTTCGATCTTCATTCGCGCAGCATAATATCGTGCATAAATAATGTTACAATATCACCATCAGCTGCAACTCTGTTAAGTGAAATTTAAAGCCACCCAGAATGTCTTGCAAAACGGTGGAAGTTTATGCGAGCTCGTATTTTTATAGACAAGGTACACAAGACGGAGGCTTGTTTCTCTTTAAAATGTTTACTCACGGACGCATGAATGCGACTTCTAATGACGTTAATATATGAAAGGCCTAATTTAATAATTTTCTTAGGAACAGTGTTATAAAATATGACTACATCTTTCGAAAAATCGTCATTGTTTTTCAGTGTGATTTTATTGTGACATCATTATGTAATAATCTAAGGCCAGTTTGTTCTTTGTGTCTGTTAAATTTTCAGGAAAACATTTAAAATCATTTCCAGCTGCGTCAAATACACTACAGTTTGTGCAATATTATTATGTAAAATGTTGCAGTATTGTTAAAATGACTACACGAGTAGGATAAAACAGGAAGAATAAATCGGTATGTATGTTAAATAACCTAATAAATACTTGAAATTTCAGTATCGAGAACATCATACAACTATGAAATTGAAAAATGTTCATTAATTCATTCTTTATTAGAGTATAAATTTCAATATTAAAGTACACTGTTCAACGCCATTTTCGCGTTTCGATAACTACAATTGTAATAACAATTAGTTAAATGTTCCATCTTTCTGACGATTTCTAAAAACAAAAACAATCATTTTGATTTCCAAAATAAATAGGAAGATGTCCAAAAAAACATGTTACAAGCATATTGCTCATTCTAAACACTCCATAAATATATTCAAATATTTATAAGTTTAAAAAAATTCGGGAGAGTTTGTATGTCATTTATGATTAATGGACTGTGGATTTTATGCATGTTTGACAAAACTGATTAGATCAAAGAACAAAATTTTAAAGATATTAAATGAATTTCAGAATGTTTTTATATTGTGTACAATTTATTGAAATAATTAAAAAGAAAAAGACATTTTCATCTGTCTCACGTTTCTTACAATAAACGTTGGAAATTTTTAATTTACATAGAAAATCCGCAATCTGACGATTAAAGTAACACTTTTACACCAATGATTCTTGTTTTACATAATATGAACATATAATGTTAGTGTTTCTCATCTATTTCAAATAGGTTGTAGTATTATAATTTTCATAATGTCATGGAAATGTAATGATATGTATTATTATATTTATATTTTTTTTACAATATTTGTATATATATAATTTAATTACATAATGTTACAACAAATACCGAAATAAAAAATACGAAACAGCTAAAAGAGCTAAAGTTTATGATCTTTGAAAAAAAAGCTACCATGTGTCGAAACAAAAGAAAATCAAATTTTGTTTGGTAAAGTTATCGATACAGCAATGCCGATGGAGCAGGATTACAAAAATCAAAGTCGAACACGGAGCATAGAACCCACGAAAGAATTTCTGGAATTCTCGCGATAGCTTTAATCAAATCACTCGAAATTGTTCGAGCGCATACGGAAATACGCAATTCGATGCATTTGACCTATGCACGTAACGGCCGGATTGTTTTTATCCGGGCGCACGACTAAGATCGTGATCACGAATCACGCGAATAAATAAAACCAGATCTGGAAACCGGGCACCACGAAATTTCAGTTGGAATTAATTAACTAGCCGTGCACGGTGGAGTAGGACGGAAACTCTGGCGCGGGGCTCGCAGAGTAGTTTTATTTGCACTCTTCCGTTCAACTTTATCGAGAGAACCCCGTAACAAAAGGGATCAATCATTTGCCTCATTCGATTTCGAGGCGAAACGGGAGAATTTCTTCTTTGGCATTGCCAATGACAGAATGTGTCACGCGTTTCTGTTGATTCTTTTTCATATTGCCGCTCACGCCGCTGGAGTTTTTCGCCGATTGATCGTTATTAAACAATTTCGGTGTGTATCGTGATATGTTCGAATTGTGTCTGCATGGAAACGATAAGTAGATGGCCCTTAATTTTTCTAATTGCGATTTTTTATAATCTTACACCTTTAAATTGTATCACGAGGTGAAAAAGAAATACTTATGTACAAAATTTTTGAGTGATTGGACAACGGAAACTCGTGCCACATTAGCGTCAAAGTTTAAGAACTATAATAGAAATTAGAAGTATAATTAGAAATTAAATTTAGATCTCATTTTATGCATACATAAGACTAAGATAATTATATTTTTATTAACAAATATTTAGTACTGCCGCTAATACAGTGGAACACATTTATATTAAAATTAACGAAAATAATATAAATTTAATTTATATTATTAAATAAGAATGTATTTAATTTGTTTAATTTATTTATATACTATAACACAAATGCAAACAATTATAGACTTTTTTAGAGTACGCTGTTTTTATATTTTAGATTCAATAAGAATACAGTACTGTTTCTCGATTGTTATTCGACCTGGTTATAATAGAATCAAGCAATAATAAATCAATTTTTATATCAAAAGAAACGTGTTGTGTCAACGAAAACACCGAGAAACACAGAATCGGAAATATGTTCTCTGCATACGACTGTGTACGTTGCGGTAAAAACAGTTTAATAATACACACGAAAATAATACATAACAATAAAGTAGTTTTAAGTAAAGATTTTGTTCCGTCGTGTTTAATAAAATTATTGCCACAAGGAATTTTTCTTGCTTCTGGTATTTATAAATTATCCCATGATGTTTATACTGGAAGGTAAAAGAAATTAGTTCACAAAAGAGGAGATCATTGTTACGATAATGACGGTATTCAATCTTGCAGCTACAGCTTTGTATACATATTATTCGTACACACATAATGGCCAGATGTATTTCATATTTTGCAGGATTATTAACACAATGGAACGTAATGCGTTGATTAAAGTGAAACTGGAACCAGAATTATATTTCGATGTGGTTTAACCTAATTTACATTAGAATGTGGGTTCAATACGTAACTAATAAACAATTTAGGTCAATTATTATACTGCGGGTCTGTATTACTTTTATATTTAGACTGGAGATTTAAATTTACAAAATCTACGAGAATTAGAATGAAAAACAGCTTTTTTTGTTAACTGAAATATTACTCGTTTAAAAAAAAAGAACATAAAAATGGGATCTTGTTAATTTACACGTTTTGTTGCGATTTAAATATTTGCCATACATTTTTCTCAAAAACCAGTAGTGTTTATGAAAAATAGCCACGTTCATTATAAAATTAATACAATGAAGGGATGAGTAATTACATTTGTAAACTCTACTGTTGAAAATGGAAAACGCTGATGTGAGGACATCAAATAAAAAACAATGATATACATCGCTTACAAATAACACATGAACGCAATACATTTTTTAAAGCAACGAAAAATGTGTCGAATTAACACGAAGAGTAAATTAACACGTTAACTTTCGTGTTAACTTAGTTCGAGTAACAGAATCATTTATTCAATCATCAAAATGAATTTTTGAAAATTTGTGTTTATCGATGTTTACGATTTACGAAATGCAAGACGAGGGAAAGGATAATTAATATCATGAAATCTTAATTTCTCTGTGCTTGCGTTACGTAGTGAATCAATAAACTCTTTTAATATAGATTTTTGTAAAAAAAACAATACCGTAATATACAGTATAGAAAAGAATGTAAAAGTACGAATATTATGTGATCAGGGAAATATTTACGTTGTGTATAAAAACAATAAAAAAACGCTTTTTCAAGCGTTAAAATTTGTGACATTATAATTTTGCGACGTCACTTTTTCGTATAAATTGACGATCCTTTTCAATTCTTCTTCCCTGCCAATTACTGTGCCCTGTTAGCAGCCTTAAAGACTTTTCGCTACTAAATACAACTTTAGCTATTTAAATAACAATTCTTAAGGACTTAAGGAATTCTTAAAAGTAATTTTCGAAGTTGCTTCTGTCGATATCAATTTTCTAAAGACATACGTAACAAATCTCGTTCCAGTATTAGGATAAAGAAAGAACAAATTGCGGATCTAGTTACCGTCGTATATCAACTGAATATTGTGCTCCC
The DNA here is from genome assembly GCF_028453695.1 of Augochlora pura. Taxonomy (NCBI): domain Eukaryota; kingdom Metazoa; phylum Arthropoda; class Insecta; order Hymenoptera; family Halictidae; genus Augochlora; species Augochlora pura. The sequence goes on along the minus strand of NC_135774.1, from coordinate 18,207,759 downwards.
TCCCTAAATACTATGTACTAGTTAAGCGTCAGTTTAAATGTTAAATACAAGATTTTCTTCTGTCTTATAGTCACTAAAGTACTCGAATGCCTTTTAATATGAAATAATTTCTTTACAACTGGACGAAACGATTTAAAATGTTTTCAAGTTGCCAAAAGCATTATTTTGCTAAACAGTAGCTTAAAAATTGTTCTCAAAAATTCCGATCAACTGAAGAGACAAAAACATAACAAATCTACTTGTTTCGATTTTCTTATTCGTGCGTAGAAAGAAACTTAAACAACGCGTTTCGTAGGTCATGGTTATTTACACAAGTGCTAGAAAATTAATCGAATTCGATTGATGTTTAAATTTTATATTATTAATAATTTGTTATCTATTATTGAGATAAAAGTGTCAGATTATACTAAATTTAGCACCTAGCTACTATAAGCTTTATATTATTATATTATTTTTTAAATGTCGCATACTTTTCACGGTTAATAAAATAAATAAAATAAATATTATTCAATGTTAATGTTATGAAAATATAAAAATACTAGTAGATTTATTTATTCTATAATAGTAGAAATATTTATGGTTGAATGACTGTTCGGTAAAGTGTTAAGGTATTAGAAGGTTTAAGGTCTGCTTAAAAGAGAGTGATTCTGTATCCATTTAAAAAGAGTGCTATAAATATTATCCTTACTGTTCGAGGTATATTTATTTACGATAATAACATTGAATAATAGCTTTAGAAAACTATTAATGCACAAATGAAATGGAAAAACAATGATAACCGTGGACAATTTCTCAACCTTCCTCGAGTATACCAGAGTTACTCGAATTATTTGGATTTTGTGGGAATTTTCGAAGTTGACTTTTGGCACTTAACGTATTAAAAGGCGTTCAAATACTTCCGCAGCTCGCTGTATATCACATTAAGTAAACGAATAATTCAAAGTATACTGCTTACGTATAAGCTTATCAGACATGAAGCAAATTAACGTTTCGTATGCACGAAACCAATATTTATTTTCCGGGTTAAGCGAGTGACGGTGACAGAAAAGTTTCCAAAATTACTAGTAAAGTAAGACTACGGGACCGGTTCCCCGAACCGTGAGAGTTGAAGGTTCACGAAAGCTCATTGCATCGTCGATGACGTGAACCACGACGTAATGTAAACGGTGATGTGTACACGGAATAGCGGGGTCGACACCCAAGATGTTTGCGTAACTGCGAACAGAATGACCTGCGAAACGCGCGTTTCACTGCGTAACAGGTGCCGAAAGCGTGGGCTGTTCTACTATCGGCGCTATTACCATGCTAATGTCCAGTTTTCACGCGGAAATGTGACGCTCTTTCAAATAGATACGAGTATAAATAACAGCCGAACGCATTAACACCTCGATAACCGTCATTCGAAACTTCCCTTTTCGTCGTTTAAACACCGACCGACTAAATCTCGTCAACCGAATGCGGAACTCATTTTGAAAACAGATAATTAACGGCGGAGTTCTCGTGTAACGAGTGTAAAAATCGTAATCTTTTCTTTATAAAAATCAGCACAACATTTTGAAAGCGGGCTGCGAACGTTATTTAGCCGAATTCACCGAAATAATGAGAAGCCACGGGCTCGTTTAACGCGATTCGATGGATATTGAAGCTTCCGTTTTTAATCATTCACAATATTATGTATTAACAATATTGATATTTTTTTTAGTTATGACATTTTTAATGATATAAAGTGAACTTTTTTCCCATGAGAAAGATCCAATTTTCTTCTGAATCTTGGAAGTAAATCTTTTATGTTTTCTTTCCGAACTTGGTTTAATCGCAGTGTAGATTATTGAACTTTTAAGAAAGCCATTCGTTTGTTGCAATAACATGACCGTGACAGGTGCTACACGTCAAATAAGTAAAAATAGAGACGTAATAATTGGCCACGTCACGTGAAATCATGCGACATTCGAAGAGTGCAAGGCTGCATATTTTTATTATTTCAAATCTGTTAGAAGCAGATCAGTATCATGCCACGCTTTTCACATATTGTCATGCGTCGACGTGATTTCATGTGATTACACTTGACGTGACATTAGCATGTTCTACTTTAAGGGTTTTCAATAGACAAATTCAATTTTAAATGATGTTTTCTTGCAGTTGGAGGATGTATATGTATACAATGAGGAGCAAAAGTGACTATACACCTCTTAAAATTGTATAATTTGTTTGAAACTGATCTAAATGGCTTGAATTCTTTTGTAAATGTTAAAGGAACTTGTCCTCTAATTTTTCTATTATTTTGAATAGAAAAATGTAAATGATTTCCGTTTCTTTACTTTTTTTATACATTTTAAAATGTATATGTTAGATTCCAATTTCAACTTTCTAGCACGTAGTTTCAATCGCGTTAGTTCATTAATAGATTCTGAAGGATATTAAACATTAATATATAAATATCAATAAACTTGCAATAATTCTTGTAGAACGCATCCGAAAGTTTGGTCAAAAAGCATAGAAAAATTCTGTGATTTTTAAAAAGTTTCTCTATTAAATAATTTTATACAAAAATTACTTATTATAAATAAATTAAAAAGTTTTCATCTTATTATTGTACAGGTTCCTCTAACGTTTCTACTTTAAATAATTTCTTTCCTTGTGTTCATCAACGGAATTAAAATCCCAAACTTCTTGGTTCGAGATTATAAAATCGAATCAGCGAAGCAAACCAGGAACCTTGTTCGAAATGCAAATATTAGTTCATGATGAGAAAGTGTACAAATTATTACAACTCCTTTTCGAATTTGTTCTGTTTCGTTAAGGTCGGATAGCGTAATTGAATGATTCTACTCTCGCAGCGGAATACAGCCCAGCGAGAAGTCCACGAACAATTCGATTAATTGTACCGCTCAAGGAAATTTTAAATTAGAAGGGAACAAAGATAATATCCTGGTTCGTTCCTTTCTTAGGTTCCCGCATAGTACGCAGCCTACGTCGTCCGTTCGACCAATTATTTAAAAAACGGAAGCATTAATTGAAGCATGCCGGTTCATCAAACGTCGATAGAAGATTCCTTTCAGCGGCCAAGAGATTCTAATTAAAAGAAAAATACGTACAAGGCAGACTTATAAATTACATTGCCCTGGCGTGCTCGTGGCAATCTATTTAAGGTTAGACTCGGAACGTCAACTACCAATTCTTCATCAAACCCTTCTAATCCGATTTCTCTGGTTCTGACAGGGATCTGTAGGTAAACGATCGATGTTGCGTGTAATTAAAAAACAGACGAATTTGTGCTGCAAATACAATCTACGCAATTACTTTTCTCCGTCGCTTCAATTTTGTATGGATTATATAGAGGGTGTATTTTTAATTCTTAAAAATTAAATTGTTCACGATTACATCGCTTAGGAACCTTTGACCAGGTGTAGTCTTCCTTTGTTGGAGTGATTGTTCACTACTTTAAACACATTATATTTTAATCTACACTGGGGTGCATAATTATAAACTCAAAGTAACTTTTACATTGTTTAACTACTTTTATATCGTTTAACCTAAACGATATCATAGACATTTTGTTAAATTTTTGTTTAAGTGTCATTAAAAATGTACAAGTTAATTTGAGTCTTTAATTATTCATACCATTGTGTATTGTTCATGTATTAACATTTATGACTTTGACTATTTTGAATACAAATGTTCGTAAATGGCGAATTTAAAGAAAGTATTATGGTGAAAAATATATTTGTTTTTAGCGCCGCAAAGTGCCAGTGATGGAAAATTCAGTATAGTGTTGAATATTTTGAAATTAATTTCTAAATTTAGTTCTTATAAACCCCATTTAACTTTTACTTGTGTTTTTGAAGATTTAAACATTTTTAAAATATAATTTAAAATCGATTTGGAGTAATCCTTTAAAATTCAATAATTTTTATCCTAGCTATTACAGTTTCCTTCAAAAGTTAAAAAAAAAACCTCGGCAAAAAGGTGAAAGATTTCTTCACAATCGTTCAATCTAAGTCACTTGTACAACAGATTATTAAATTAATAACTAATAATAAAATGTTTTAAATAAAGTGAACTGTTTTCTAGACTTTTTTGTATCCATATTTTACACAAAAATCCAGTAAAAATTGAGTAATAAACAAATATAGAGCAAATTGAAGATCAAAGCAACAAAAAATTAAATAGTGTTAAAATCTAAAAATTCGGGAAGAAAACATAAATATTTCGACCCCGAGAAGCTAGAAATTGATGTTTCTAGCCTGAAAATATTCTTATCGATCATGAGCATTGAATTTATGTCACAAACTGTTCTAACTATAAATAATTATGACGTCTTGAAAAATTAGCTCTATACTGGCATCGAAGCGTCATCTAGCGATCAAACTTGGAAATTCGAAATAATATAATACTAGAGTAGTGGTTCGAAATTCATATTATTGTTGTTAGAATATTCGTAGCAAAGCAGTGTATCGAACCTATACGTCCAAATTCCATAATTCGACCTAATTACGATTTTTACAGAATTTCGTAAGCAACAAGACGTTTTCGCAATTTAGCGACTAAATGTTCGGAATTAAACCATTTCTGTATCCTGAAGATACTCGGATTGTAAGAATATAGCAAATTTGAACCAAGAAAAATGTACCAATGACATAGGAAAACATAAAAGAAGTTTATTTATTGTTAGAAGCAGAAATATCGTATATGATATATGATATATAAGATATATGATATACGATATATGATATAGGATATATGATATATGATATATGATATATGCTATATGATATATGATATTGTTACGAATATGGATCGATATCTTCTGATATCGAGATATCGAGAGTTCCTTGTGGCATCGTTGCTTTGTAAATATCTTATGAGCAACGATGTAACAAGAATAACTCAGAATTGGGAGAGACGTCGTGGTAAACGGTTGAATATTAAGTCCCCCTTTCCCGAATAAAGAGTTCTGTTGTTATTAAAGGGGTGATGCCCACTTGGACGTGTTCCGATTGGACGCGTTCCTTTTGGACACTGGGCCGATTGGACGCTTTCCTTTTGGACACCGTGCTGTTTAAAAGTCGTCCAATTTGGATTCGTCCTATTTGACGCCATATGTTTTAGAATCATTGATTTTGGGAGGCTGCAGATGTTGGTATTGTTCGTCGATTCGAATTCCTATAGTATGTGTTTACATATATGTTCGAACATATTAAATTTGGTAGTGTATTTAGTATGTATGTGAAGTTTTATTATTACAAAGGTCAGTAAATCATATATATTGTTTGACAGGTGTAGGTTAGAATAGAGGAATATTTGCAAGGTCGGTATTAAGGCACCTGTTTGATATGCATTCATGTATTGGATGAAATAGGATAAAAAATACAATAATATTGCCCAGTGATGCATATTTACTTATTATTTATATTTCATTTGTAGTGGATATGTGTTGAACAATGTGGCATGACATGGTGCATTTTATTCTCATTGCAAAGTAATATGTATCTATTTGCAGCAGCAAGAAAAGCATTTAATAAGCATTATTAGACAATAATTAAGTTGCAGCCAAAATTAGCAGGATATAACGATACTAGAATCAAGAAATTTAGAGAGAATGTACAAGACTTTCCACAACACTAAGAACTGGGAATATAGTTAACTCGACTTAAAACAATTCTGTTTTTTTTCACAGCTCCTGTATAATTCTGTGTAAAGATGATAACTGAGATAAGTATCTTTTTCCTATAAAGTATAAACATTTTTGTGTGGATTGAACACGATACTTTGTGATTTTTTAAATTTATCTTTTACATGTGCTGTACGAAGCAGATCTATTAGTTGGACTATTCTAATTTGAACACGGTCAGATCCTGATTATTGCAAGAAAATATGTTAACGGTGGGTAATACGTAACTTGTAATCCTAAAAACTAATACATTCTCAGACAAAAAGCATTAATAATTTAATTGTATAAGTGACATATATGATTGTGCTTTATGCAATTGGTTTTGAAAAAATTAGTCAGCGTGTAATGTCCCGACAGCTTTTAGACTGATAAATGTAAATGGAGATTGAATTTCCCCAATCAGACATACTTGCTTTGTTATAGACAAATAATCTCTTTTCTTTTTTGTTTTCCAAATATACGTTTTTGCATGACAAGTTTTCATAATTTAATTATTGTATATTGTTTATATTCTATAAAACTAATGAATTATACAACAACTGAATATTATAATCTTGTTTTAATTCAAAGTTGATGTATATTTATTAACTATGAATGGAAGGATAATTAAAAAATGCTTTGGTTTGGTTAGTATGAATTATTTATTACTATTTGTACAAATAAGTGTGACTACATGTATATCTACGTAAATGAAAATCTACCGTTGTTCTCGTCGTCAAACTACCAAATTTACAGGGGCATTAATTCAAAAAGATGAACATTATTTTTTGCGAAAACCACACACTCATCGAACCGCGCTGTACAGAAGTATTAAAATTAAAATCAGCCATGCTAGAGGAATGCACTAAAAATTCTTCTGTAAACAATAAGGATATCTTTGACAATATTTGTTGTACAAATTCTGATGCAGCAACATATATTTCATACAATAGTATGAAATCAGTAATGTCAAGAGAGAAGAGAAAATCACGACCAGGTTTTCCAAAAACTATGCAGAGTGCACACGAAATATTAAAAAATTATGATGTCTTGAAAGAAATTTACAAGTGAAAGCGAAGCTCGGAAAAGATCCTCTGTTCGCTGGTCTCGAGAATTCCTACGGCGTTCGTTTGGTCGCTGATAAGAGATCGTCTAAACATTGCAAGAAAGGGGGCCCAAGTGGAAATTCGAGGACGGGTGGCGAGGCAGAGATCTTGGGACACTTGGTTGCGAGAATTCGAACTGCGTAGACGTACTGAAAGAACCCGTAGCCACTAGCAGAGGAATAAAATATTTTGTTATATCTATTTCAGTTTTATTTTACTACAAATCAGAAGTGGGATAATATATCCATCACTCTGTGAAAGTGATTTTAGCAATATTGGATATAGACGGATAGTTTAGTGACAAGTGGTTAAAAATGTCACGTGAAAGGAGCGAACATAATCGCAGCAGGCAGTCGAGGGATAATCGGCGAAGTCGTAAGCGCACAGAGTCGCTATCACCTCGAGGGAGAACTCGTGCAACGACGTCGGTGGACCGGGATCGAAAACGATCCAGGAAGTCAACGCATCACCGAAGGCATCGCACTCGAAGTTCGCAGGATCGCTGTAGATACCGCGATGCGACAAGGCCGACTAGAAGTCATTCGAGGGAGCGACGACTAGGAAAGAGCATTTCGGGTTACGGTACCCCCATGTGAGGTGAGTCTGATATTGCTAAGTTGGCATCAGCGTTGACGGACGTAATTAAAGTTAGTACGAGTAAACCTAAACATTACCTTAAAGACAAGATTATACCGGAATTCAATCCAGAATTAAGAAAGCTTTCGGTAACGGAATGGTTAAGAAAAATAAATGAGTTTGCTCAG
>NC_135774.1:18191621-18200139 GCF_028453695.1 Augochlora pura | reverse complement strand
AAATTTAAAAAAAATCAGTCTCATTACTTAATTTACAGACCTCGTATATCCATCGCTCTGTGAAAGTGATTTCAGCAATATTGGATATAGACGGATAGTTTAGTGACAAGTGGTTAAAAATGTCACGTGAAAGGAGCGAACATAATCGCAGCAGGTAGATCGCTGTTTTTTACCTCGAAGTGCAATTCGGTGGAGGTTGTAAGGCTCCACCGGTGCCGTCCAAGGTGGAGGCCGATCCGGGTTTTAACGGCGTCTCAGCGCCGCCCTTCTTCCAACCTTACGTGTGGTTACGTAGTCCGAAGGTCGAAGGGCTGGATCGGGTACTCGGCGGTGTCCGACTACGTCCACAACCCAGAGCCTTTCCCTGTTGTCCCCTTGACTAATTGATGGAACAGGCGGCACCGCGGCTCCATCGACCTGGTTGCCTATCCGCACCTTCTGCCCGGAATTCCACCCTCACCGTGGCAGTGCTCCACTCAAGTCAGTGCCGACGGTCTCTGAAGGTGGATCAGCCTTGTGTGCCCGTGGCTTCCAGGTGGATGTCGCTCGAGGGCGAGGCACGACCTTCACCGTGGACGTGCTCCAATCGAGTCACTGACGACGGTATCCCTGAAGGTGGTGCCGGGCGTGTTGACGGAGGTATCCCTATGGCCTTCTCGACGTCGACGTTTCCCTTTCGTCCTCGGGATGGATTTCCACCTTCACCGCGGCAGTGCTCCAATCAAGTCACCTACCACGTTCCGTGTGAAGGGAATCCGACCAGCGACGACGGAGTTGTACGTAGGTACTTTCTCAACGTCGTCACGCTGGCAATTCAACCCGTATTTGTGGAGGAATCCGACAGCTGGTCCTTATCACTCCACGTACGGCGATGCAGCAATCACTCCTTTTAACTCCTTTGTCCACGTGGTCTGAATCACGGTAAGACAGCCGGTCGAGGTCGATTTCCGTTCTCGCGGCCTGATTAGTGGTCTAATCGGCGGCACACGGTTAAATCCTTCTCGTACCGGCGGGTTTTCCACAGTCTTGTTCGGCTTCCTAGACCAGGGTTTCCTTGAAATAATATGTCAAGCTCTTATCACGGTAGTGATGTGCACTCCGGACAAGCTGGCTCACAATATTAGTAAATTCGAATAAATCTCCTGTTTAAGATAAACCATTTATATGATTAATACCTTTCAAGTGAAGAAAGTCTCTACATTTTGATCACTTTTTATCTCTTATTAGATGGTACCACGAATGCCTCTCTTTCATCAACTCTACACTGTGCACATACGTTACAATGACACGGTATACCATTGTTGATAATTTCTATTACGCTTATCTCACATTGTCAGATTAAAAACTGATGCTGATTTACAGGGAATCGGTATAATTTTTGTTTTATGTGAATGTCGTACTAAAACAATGTACAATGCAATATGGAGAAAAATAGTTTCTCTTGTTCCACGATTGCAAGACAACTTAGAAACTGTCATGTGTGATTACAAAAGAGCTGCTATAGAAAGTGTACAAGCACAATTCCCCAGGGTTACCATACATGGGTGCTGGTTTCATTTCACTCAGGTAGAATATAACTATTGGCATTATTCATGTATTTTTTACAATATTTACCTCATGAACGTGCTGAATGGAAAATTGAATAATCCTGTTTTTATTATTCAGGCTCTATTAAGGAAGTGGAAGAAGTTGGGGTTGCAAGCAGCGCCAAGAGAGATTCTGTCAGTGGCTATGACAATGCCTTTAGCTCCATCCGATATGTTTCCAGAAGCATTACATCAAATTCAATTAGTCGTGGACCGTTTATGTGGCACATTTCCAAATGTACTTCTGTTTATGGCATATCTGCGCAATGTGTGGCTTCCTATTTCATCTAAGGTCAGCGTATACGGTTCTGCCGTGAGGACTAACAACATTGCTGAGTCCTTTCACAGTGCTATAATCAGAAAATTCAGGATTGTCCAAATTTTTGGTTTTTCATAGGTATGTATATTAGCATTTATGTAGTTAGTTTTATTTTTACCATAACTAATAAAATGAATACATAATGTAAGAACAAAGGTTAAAAAAATACAGACGGCCCGCCAAGTCCACCTTAGGTATAATTTTTCTGGTTTCTCTAAGTATCCGTTCTATTGTGAATCCGTTTAAAGTATTGTTGCGAGTTTTGTAGGGTGCTCGCGGCATTTTATTTATAATAACGCGGTATTCAATTATATAACAACAAGTCTATGATTATTCAGTAACGATGTGTTGCTCGCTTGGCAGTTCGATCACTTTTGTCTTGTCCGTCGGCACGACAGTTCCGTGACAACCCCTATCTTCAGCTATATTTCTTTAAGGGGTGTCCACAACAGGGCAGTACCACATTACAGCGACTTGATATAGACAATTCGCCGTAACAGTATCAATGTTTCATCGTGATTTTCTACTTAGCTGGTTATGGAGTACTCTGTACAAACGGAGAAACTACTTTTGATTTCAGTACTTTCCTCGAAATCAAATCACACATAAAGTGGACAACTACTTCTGATTTTAATACTTTCTTCGAATGAAATTAAATGGTAAACAATATTTTGGAGTTTTTTTTATATCGTTCCGAAGTTTAACATTGTACTTACTTTTGTGAATTAATTTAACTTTTTTTGTATTTGAAACCATTTTGTGGGGGTGGGGTGGGGGATGGGGTTTTTTGGGGGGTGGGGGGTTGTTATTAACAATTCTTAGAGGTTTTTTGGAGGGTTTACTAATATCATTTGAATGCTCCTTTGGGGGACCAATTGTTTTACGTTGATATCTTCTGTATGCTTGTTTGCTTGAATTCATTGTTGTGGAGACTTTTTGTGGGTTAATTTGTCGGAGTTTTTTTGTGGGAACCAAAGTCCCAAGCAAACTCAACTACTTGGCCTATTTTACATTGCCCTAGTAATGTTTTTTGTTGTGATTTCACTTCTTTTTGCTATTGTTAGTGTGTTGTGTTGTTGCAGTACTTTCTTTAAATTTAAATAAAATTTCGAGCGTTTTTTTCATATCATAATATGTTTTATGATAGTATTGGGTTGTTAGGAAAGTAATTTCGTTTTTTCTTGTGAAAATGAAAGACAATTTTCGTATAATGAACAAATATTTTATTAAATTATATACTGGTCTTTCTGTTCCCAATACCTGTTGCCATCTTTCTAGTAATAGTATAATTCCATGCACATCAAATGTTTGGACTTCACTGGCAAAAGCTGATCGAGGTGGTTTTCGACCTCCTCATTTGAAATGAAGGTCTTACCGTCTAAAAAATTTTGCAGTGACTGGAACAAATAATAATCCGAAGGTGCCAGATCTGGAGAATATGTTGCGTGTGACATTGTTTCCCATTCAAGCTGTAAAGAAGCTTTTGGCGAGTGATCAAACTTGTATGAGCTCTCGCATTATCTTAGTGGACCACTATAACTTTTCTGTTGATTAATTCTTGCCTTTTCTGTTGAAGTGCATCATTCAGTTTGTTCAGCTGATGACAGTAGACTGCTGAATTAATTGTTGTGCTATCCGATAGAAGTTTAAAAAAACGATTCCTTTAAAATCACACCAAACAGACAGCATCACCCTTTTTTAATGGATATTGGCTTTGGAAATGCTTTGAGCCGATACATCTTCTTTGCTTCATGACCTCTTGCGTTTGACATTGTTATGCACAACCCAGTTTTCGTCCCCAGTAATGATGCGCTTCAAGAATGGATAATTTTCGTGACGTTTGAGAAGCGAATCACAGACGTCAACGCAACGACACAAACTTTCCGTGAGAACATGGGGAACCCATATATCGAGCCTTAAGGTTAAACCCAAGCCTTTCAAGTGGTCATAAACAATTGGATTTGATAAATTTAACCTCCCACCGATCTCACGTGTTGTTATTCATCGGTTTGCATCAACTAATGCCTTTATCGTGACTTTATCAGCTTTAACCGGGCTTCCAGAACGAGGTGCATCTTCGACGTCAAAATTGCCGGGTCGAAATTTTGCAAACCACTTCTGGCACTAGCGTACTTACAACACATCTTCTCCATACACAACGGTTAATTTCCTTCTGGCTTGAATAGCATTTTTACCTTTTCTATAGGAAAAAAGTAAAATATGACGAAAATGTTGCCTATTGCTCTCCATATTTAAAAAGGCACCAACTGAAAACTACTGCGTAGAATCAATTGAACTTTTTGACACGCAAGCCTTGCTATATCAGCTCTCAAAACATATAATGTTTATGCGGCTTAAGTGTGAAGTTGGGTGTAAAAAATACAATTAAATCCTCTGTCGGGAGAAAACGAAATTACACTTTCCGAACAACCTAATATATTGCGATTGTGATATATTTTCTAAGAAAGATGATTCTAAGATGATAGTCTATTGCGATATATTTTCTAAGATAAACATATAAGTGTCTTTGGCACCTCGTGGCCAACGTGTCGGACGAATGTTACAATCGTCGGCATGTATCCATTTAGAATTCTTTTGTCTTAGAAGGCAGGTGTAATGCCCTTTATTAATAGATTCGCCATGATGCAGAATGACTTTGACGCTATGTGCAATATCGTAGTAGGAGCAGCCTTGATGTTCGCATTATTAATTTTTGAAACCATCTGATTCTGAACAGAAAATATCTTTAAATGAATTATTACGAGCTGACTAGCAGATGTTCTGTCAGCTTTATGTATCCTGCTACTTCCACAATGCTCGCATGGACTATCGAAAGCATGCCATTTTGATAATGTTGCCGATACCATTTCTTCGAGGTTCATGCTTTTCGTCGTATTTATCGTCGGTATTGACACAGATAAAATATAACTTTTTTCATGTGTAACTATCGTATGGTTGCAAGTTGTACAACGGATAGTACGAGATAATTGATGTTCCGTTATCAATTTCAACTCATGCACGTGTTGGATTAATGTGAGCAGAAATTCTAATGCGTCCTGTTGAACATTTTGTATGAATGTACCGCCTACTAGTTCACGTACTGCATAAGAACTCAATGAGGTACTTTTCTTATTCATATAATCATCTGCTAAAATTTTTAATTGGTCATTGCAATCAAGTTGAAGAAGTGCACTCCGCATATTCGTGCAATGTAACAAACATTGCATACATACGTTGGCGTAACAAGAAACATGATCGTTATTAACAAATTCTTTTACATACACAATGATTGGATTATCGTTGTTCATTGTATTTTGCGATTTCATTATATTAATTGACATAGCCCAATGTGAATCGATAACACGAGATGTCTTGCTTGTGGCATTCTCAATAGACGGAAGGTCCGATCTGTACATATGCCTTAAGCGGTTGTTATTCCTACAGCAATGATAAGATCATGTAGTGGTAAACAAAATATACATAAGCTGTGGTATTCATGAAATATCCGCAATTTCAAAAGAGTAACACACCGATGTTCCAAACATGTTGAACTATCGACATTATTAATAAAATGATATGCGAAAATGTTCAATTATCAGGAAACAAATTCAATGGATAAAGTATGCATATTCTTTCTTAATTCACACGAAGGAAAGAAGGAAAGAAAAGCTCTGCGGTGGGGAAAACATCTAAAGTTCAAGTGGCCTGCGAGCCCTGGGTCGAATGTCATTCTTTCGAGTGCATTCTGACCGACGCACAGTGGTCGAAAAGCCCGAAATCATGGTCAAAACCCTAAAAATCGAAGTTGTCGCGAGGGAGTTTTGGACTTACGGATTGGCTACTTTAATAATGCCTCCGTATGATGGAAAAAACCAAATGACCCATACTTTTATCCCTGAATGGCAATTTCACCTCGAACTTCGAGTTTCTCGGACAGTCATTACTCGCGAGCGTGAGCGACAGTACAAAGTGCATATTCTGAAGCATGTAACTTTTGTTGGAAGTTCTGTTTTTGAATTGTGTAAAATGGATATTGTTCCTGGTGGTAAGTACAACATTTTCTAGTGCTAACATATCAAGAATTGTCAACTATTACATTAGTACATCGATAAATTGTAGAATCTAAATATAAGAGCAAATGGAATTCATTTACTTTACTGTTATAGTCAAAACTTTTGCGACTCATGATGACCCGCGATTAAACTTACAGGATCCATAGTTTATAGTTTCATCTAGCAGCACTGAAAAAATTGGCTGCATCGGTTTGCCTATTTACTATTTATAGCCCTTTTTGTGATGCAGCGTATGGTATATTCTCTGACGAGAGTATTCAAAACAGAATAACTTTTTAAACATCGTGCCAAATTACTTAAATTGTTATGAGATATTAGAAAAACCACTTTATTAGTGAATGTTAAAAATTATTTTGAAAAAAAATGAAATTTGTTACATTGAAAAAAAATGTTTCAATTTTGTGTTTTTTATTTTCAGGCTCGTACTCGTCACTTAAGCGCGTAATAAACTAAGAATATGACCTCTACTCCTAATAAAAAAGGTCTTGCTAGAAAATGCTTATTAGCTTACGAGGTAGCCGAATATCGTAAAGGCATTTCTGTACCTCTATCCTCAATTGTAGGATCTGAGCCACGGAACTCTCCTGATTTCGCCAGTCTCAATATGTGTTATTATGGGGAACCCTTACCCCCCCATTATAAATATGGATATTGGACTTTCCGAATGCTGTGCAAAGATGCACAAAATTGCATCTTTAACCTTCCAGTTCCTGTAGGCCACTAAAATACAGCTCCGCGGACCATTTTTTCGACAACCCATTCGCCATATTGTGTCCGCCATTTTGTTTTTGGAATTTTGAAATTTGGATTCGTAATCAGAACTCCCGAAAATATACGTACATCAATTTTTGTGAAAATCAAAACATTTTTTCGACCACCCATCCGCCATATTGGGTCCGCCATTTTGTTTTTTGAACTTTCATTTTCAGATTCGTAATCAGCGACCATGAATACTCTTACATACAAATTTTCAATTAAATCCGTGGCAGTTTTATATTTTGACCATGATTTCGGGCTTTTGGACAACTGTGCGACGCCACGAAGCAGAAACGCACGTAAGTACATATCGCTTCATGATATTACTCGGTTTTTATTTATTTACATCATGATCGGACCAATAATCGGACCATTGCATCCGTGTGATCGACCGTAACTTTTAAATTCTCCGTCTGAAATACACCATATCGACATAGACATACGGTTTTCGGTATTTTTTCTGTATCTTTTTAATACAACCCATACATTGGTTCCTAATTGGTGCCTCATAGATATATTATTCTAGTAAAAATATAAAATTAAAAATTGTCAATTGCTATTAAGATCGCTTGATTCTCTATCCGCTTACATTGTCTTTCACGTTCGAAGCTCGACACGCTCGGCATCATTTTTACTTTAGTAGGCAACAGTTATTCAAAGATTTATTCGACGGATGAGTAATTTTTTTAGTCGAACTTTTGAATAATGATTATATTTAGCTTTCATTCGTTATTCTAAATTTTCATTTACATAAACATTTTGCCCAACTCTGGTCGATAACGCGTACTCGGAGTTTTATCGCCACGTGGTCCGCAGCTTGTTTGTTTGGATTGGACTCGGCAGTGCCGTAGCTATGTGTGATCAAAGTCGATAGAGACATCCAATGGGGCACCCATTCTGTGTAAATAACGTGTGATTCATTTTCCAACATTGAAGTTTTCTATCTGTAGATTTTGTTTTATATTCTTGAGTCGAATATGGTTTGATGAAATCTTGTTCTTAGCTAAGAACGTAAACACTGAAATGTAAAGAAACAAAAGATGATCACGCATAGTTACGACACTACCAAATCAAGAGGTGCAAGTAGCAGACGACACAGCGGAAAAACGCCGCGTACGCATTGCCGGCAGATATTTTTTCGATCTATACAAATTTGAAACCGTATCGACACTTTCGCGATAGTTTTTTCTTAAAAAATATCTGCAGAATCGGATGCCATGGTCAGTTTCTGTCCCAAATAAACATCTTCATATAATTTAATTTTATTACATAATTTTTTTTATTATTTTCAGCTCTTTCATTCAACGCGACAAACTCACGGAGAAACAGTAAGTATTTTTTTTCTAATTTGACTACATATTTTACTTTTATATGTACATTTCAATAAGTAATTTCAATTAATTCTCTTTTTTAGTGAACACGGACCACGAACAACTGGTAAAGCATTTGAAGACAATGAAGATGTTACGGTCTGGATTGTTTAGGTCGTAGGGAATTCGATGTGGTTCGGTTGCCCGTGGAGCGCTGAACCGCTCTGTTCGTGAAAGGTTGTAGAGAGATGTACAAACTCTGGATACTTTAAACAAACGGTACTTTATTTATAGAGCTCTAAGATGTACTTTCTTTGACTGTCGAATAAAGTCTGAGGTTTTCTGTGGAGTTCTGCATTTTCTTCCAGCTTCTTTTCCTTCCCTCCTTCGTGTAAGGATGGGTTAAAGTGAGCGAACAAACGTGTTAGTTTCCGAAAATCCATATATTTTGACCACGCGACACGAAGTGACCCT
>NC_135774.1:18085674-18191121 GCF_028453695.1 Augochlora pura | reverse complement strand
GATCAACTTTTGGTAATTTATATCAATTATACGAAGCAAGAAATGACATTTATTATTATGTTCTTCATATATTGTCGCTTGCATAAATCAGTGAATTGCGCGTTATTAGATCGAACTCCTTTCATTAATAAATTTATTATCTCTGGCTTCATAATGTTTAAAACCATTCTCGTGTTCTATAGATTTTCGCTTAACAAGTAACGCTTTAATAACTAACTCCGTAACAAACGACGCCTCAATAAGTAAGTTCTTAATAAATAACCCCTTAATAACTAAAAGTTTTGTTATAGATATAGTGCCGTCGATAAATTGCAACGATGCGCCGCTACTATACCTCATTCGTGATAAAACCTGCAGTCTACCAAACGTCTACGAACTTGAACATTCTACCACTGATGGCGCGACCGGTACTAAATCCGGTTTCATATTTGAATTTCCTTGACAAAGGTATTCCGGCTTGAATTACTGCCACAAGTTTATTAGGGTAGTAATTTCTGTTTATAGAGGGTAGGCACATTTATTACACTGATTATTATACTTAACAGCTTCCAGCAATTACCTCTTGAAGTAATCGCGGCACTATGCCAACGCACCCTGCGTTCTCCTTTGTGTTTCTCCGCTTCCTTAAAGTGGTCGGAATCTCTCGTGGCGTTAATGGCACGTTTTACCATTACGTCACTATGCGACTTTCTACAAACTGTTCGCTGTTATAAAAATTCTACCGACATTTAATCACGTGAAAGGAATCTTGTGAGCCTCGGTGTCGCGTGTTGATACGGTAGCGTAGCTCTCGGAAAAGGAGGAACTGCATCTGCGGGTCACGCCTCTCTCAAATCTTCAAGTTGTCTTCGCTTTCGAGCCATTTATCGCTGACAATTACGTCTCATTTGTCGCGCGATCTTCGAAATTTTTCGCTCTCAGCATCCGACCACACTTCTCGAAGACCAAATGCCAGCGATCCTAACTCGATTCGATCCTTTAAACAATGAAATATGCGACATGCTACGGTGTCGCGATCGGCAGTTTCGCGTGCACCGATCCAATGCGTTCGAAGCTTAAACGGCAGGGGGACACGGTGCAATCAGTTTTCACGGTTGAATTTACGTTCTGGCGACGACCGTTTTACTTTCTGGTCGCGAGACGTTCTACCGTAACTCGATTCCCGCGCGTGTCCTTTTCCTGCTTTCCCTATCCGTTTCCCGGGACATTGGCTCCACGATTAGGCGGCCGCAACGATCGTAATGTTACAGCGGAGTTACGCGAGCCTCGTTTCCATGGGCACCTCGGTTCGTGTTCGACGGGAGGGGTAATCGTCGCGAGCCGTTACTTTGATGGGACTGGACTTCCTTCGACAACTGACGCTAATAATGTCATTTATTTGCTCCGTTGCGACCCACGGTAATTCGAGCAATGGAGAAAGATTGAAAAATCGATATGTTTCTTATCTCTTTTTATAACGTAATCGTGATCTAGGGTCTTTATTCGTATGCAATGAATTGGAATAAATGCAAAGAAGTAACCCACGACACCCAGGAAACGCGTTAGTATACACAGCAATCTCCTTACATCTGATTCTTCAATGTATTTCCACATCATGTCGTCGTGCTTTTGTTACGTACGGACCCGTTCATGCCGCGTTATTTTTCAAACTCTGTATCCCTCGAAATTCTTATCTCCCCTGCAGCGACTGTTAGGCGGCGACCAGCGCTTTTCCATAAACAGAAGGCCCCGCGCGTCGCGGCACCATCCCACGCATCAGACTCCCACGAAACCACATAGCGATAGAAAAAAAACACGTAGACGCATTCCTGACCCCCATATTCCATCGAATTTCGGGGTATAAAAGGGGCACGTTTTCTTCCTTCACCGGGCAGAACGCAACTAAAGTCGGCAGGGTATAGACTACGTATAATTCTCGTCAAAACTGTTAGGCTGTACGAATCCCCGCATTTCTCAGTGCGTGAAAACCGAGAATACCGGACTTAGGTACCGCGTTACACTTTCACACTTCAACATTTGTAATAGACTCAGTTCTCTGTAGAATATACTTTAGTATTTTTATACTGAATCTTAGAGTCAAGTTTATTCATCATCCACATCCTTTTCTCCCAGTTGCTAGTATCATATCCACCACGGTGTACCTTTGCGGCTCGAGGTACACCAATTAAAGAGTTACGAGGCTAAATATTTCTTATTCCTTATTCCGCTCGTAGGCCCTGACGGTGAAACAGACGTCCGCTCATCTACGAGTACCTTCCTGTGGGTCCCGGTGGTGAAACAGACACCGGCTCGTCCACACTCTCCTGTCATTGTGGGTCCCGGCGGTGAAACAGACGTCGGCTCGTGTGCAATTGTTCAATCCTTCTACCCCCGATTCCACAAATTAACGAATCCTCGGTCACGCACGACTGCCCTAGCCCTCGGCTCGTAACACTTTTAATATCGATTTATGCAAAGTTCATTGCAATAAATGCAAATGCGAATGGATTATTTAATAGTAGTTATTAAACACTCATTATTTTGATTGTTAAACGGCTTGATTGCTTATCATATATTTAGTTTCATCGTCTCCAAGTAACACATTTATTGGGGACCTAATATACACATTCGATTATCTTTAATTTTTTGCATCAGAGTGGTGTCTTTCAGACACCATTAAAATTGTTCTATCACGTTCCAAAATAATCTCTATACTAACAAAGTTTAGATTTAAAAGATTATTAAAAATGTAACTGTTGGTGCGGGCCACAAGAATCAATTTTATATGTGTAAAATGCACTTCGTCACATAATATGGAAATGCTATTAGCCAGAAATGTTAAAGTATGTTTTCATTCATATAAAAGTCTGTCGATCTTTGCATTCTCTTTAAAAAGTCTACCAAGGTATTTAGGTCGAAAATTAATTAATTTAAAAGATTTGTTCCTAGGCCCCAATAAAATCGAATCTTTCCTATGACCGCGATCAAACTCTTCGTTACGATTTTCCGAAAGTTTTACCAGTTGCGAACTCGCGCGATCACAGGCCTCTGCCAGCCGGGGCGCTTCTCGCTAATTAAAGCAGCTCACGAGCTTCTCAAACAAGCTAATTAAACGAGGAACCTGGTGGAATCGTTAACAACGGCTTAGAACTGTTCCAGGATCCCGGTCGCGAACGACGCGACACGGGCAGGGACAGAGACAAGGTTCCGCAGGCTAAGTGAATTGTCTTGTTTCCGCAGCGGTGAACAAAATGGCGGCTCCCGCAGGACCCTTTCTTTTTCGCTGTGGCCACGGTTTTGTTGTTTTTCGTCGCGAATCCCGTTGCGTTCAAACATGTTTCGCATTCCAGGAAACCGGAGGAGCCGCTCTTTCGCATCGCGTTCCAGGATTAATCGCTCGCGGAGGCGTAAATTGGTTCCGGTTTAGCCGGAGATTCCGTTTTAATTTATATGCATCGTGGACAACGCTTGTCCTCCGGGGCTTCTGTCCAGCTGGACAGGGTGCTTTCGACTCGCAAGGCTGTACGGATCGTTCCGAAGCAGGACCATTTTGTTTAATCTCGAATTTTACCCCTGGCAAGGTAGAGGCTTTATGGGAATTGTAATTCGTTTGCGAATAATATAATAATTTCGTTTAGTACTATTCGATTTTAAATTAATGCTTTTATTAATTAAAGCAAGTATGGAATACATTTTCTCTTTACGAGACGATTGTTCTAACTGACGCGATTTAGCTCAATAAAATAATAGAATCGTCGGAGAAGACAAAATGCATCGTGAAAAATAGAAAACTGTTTGCTAAATTGAATTTTTATATATCATTATTGTATTAAATACGATATTAATTAAAATACGATAAAAATGTCGTCAAAGAGAAGCTATAAATTCTTCGAATGTCACGCTGTGTGTTATAATTTTCAATAATCATATTCTCGATATTATATTAATTCAACATTGTTTTTTAGTGTAATGGAAATTCGTGGCCATCATGGACGTGTGACCCTATATTGATTCAAAAGCGATACTCTTCGCGCTCCGTAGAGGTGGCGCACGCGCTCCGAGGATCGGAATCTGGCGCGTCGGCGTTCAAAACGGTTTCGAATTTTAAGCGAACGCGTTTCTCCGCTGGTAAACCGCAGCATAATTGCACGCATAAAATCGATACAGACCGAGCGTATATCACGTGTCGACAATAATGCACACCGCAGCGAACGAAAATAAAATAGCACGCTTATCCTGCGGCTGGGATCGCAGTCTTGAACTATGCAGCTCGAATACCAGTGAAAGTTTGAGGCGTCGTTGAACGAATTCCATTTTGCGCCAACGGAGAATCACCTTCTGCAAGATCCAGCTTACTTCCAAAACAATTGTCAAAGTCTTAAGGGGGTGTGTTCTAGCGCAAACCTTTGAAACAGTCGATGTTTTACCTTTTTTTATTTTCTTGTATAATGTAGAACTTTATTTCTATTATATGTATTATAATATTTTAATATAGAATTTTAAACGTATAATTTGCAAATAAATTTAACGTTTCTATAGGTTAAAAATGAGACTATTAACTTTGCAGTTAGAGTGTTTGAAATTAGCAAAGTTAATTAACAGTGATTAATATTATATAACACTATATAATATACATAATACATATTATACATATATGATATTAATGTTAATATAATTTCAACTCTTTTAACGTAACAAATTCGTAAATGTGCTTGATACATATAAATAAACCGCGGATATTTCAATGGAAAAAATGTTTCTAAATTCTTCGTGAAACGAACTCGAGAAAATAAAAAATTAAGACTGTTTACTCTGTAACACCCTCTTAACTTGTCCACGCAGATTGCCAACCCCACGTGTCACGAGTTCCTTCCGGAGAGATCAGCGAGTGCCACCCACGACACTCGGTCGAGTAACTGACCTGTCGATGAACCGATGAATCAGATCCAGAGAGATCGATGAGATAACCCGTCGCGGCAAAAAGCACCGTCGTCAGTCAGAAAAATGAAAACTTTCTAGCTGAACACGCTGCGCGGTAACGGTGCCGCAAGAAATGGAGTCATCATCATCATCATCGGCGAGCGAGCAATCTTCGCCTCGAGCGGCCCTGAATGGAATGGTCGCGTGACGCCGATGAATATGAATTCGTCCTTCGCGCCACAAGAAATTGTAAAAATCGCGGTGCAGAGAGACGAAGTAAGAGAGAACAAGAGAGGGAGAAAAGGAGAGAGAGGGAGAAAAGGAGTGAGAGGGAGAGAGGAGACTTTTCTATAAATTCGATTTTTATGTCCGGTAATATTCTCGGCATTTAAGAATTGTAGATGGGGCATACGTTACCGACTGATTCGAACGGCAAAGTGCACAACCCCTTGGCATTGAACGACTCTGTGCACACAAGAAGAATGTGTCCTTATCAAGTATCGCCTTCTACCTCTATTCTCGGCTAAGTAAAACGAAGAACTCCATGAGCGAATCATTATCTTGTCATTTTGACATTCGAGCTTCCTGAAAAAAATCGGCGAAGAAATCGCGGACAATTCGTGGACAATTAGGCGACCAAAAACCGACAAAAATGTTAAAAAGCATTTAAATTTTTATATTATACAATAAGACATTGCATATGTGTGCTAACGAACATCGAATGATAATATAATAATTTTACAAACATTTACAGATTATATAGAAATGCCTTGTGTTACAAATTAAGACGTCTTAAAGATGTCCATTTTAGTATCTAAGACTTTTAGATATAAGTCAGACGTAAAGCACAAATCTTTATAACGTTATTATAAAAATATTGCTTATTCAATGTGAAACTCAAATTAATTGATTTTCAGGTACGGCCGACTGCGCCAAATAAGGTGGCATCACGGCTCGACCGAGCTAAATCCATCTTCCATTTTTGGCGTCCGCGAAAGGGATTCGAAGGGAGCAGCGGTTACTCGGGAACAATCCTCGGATGAAACTCAGTGATCCGGCGGATCGCTTGTTAATCGGTACACCCTGTAGGGATGCGCATCGGGTTAAGCGAGCCCGAACACTGTTCATTCGAACATGTAGGTGGACGAGTGGCAGGGCGAGGAAGATGGGGGACACGAGGACGGTCCCCGTCGGAGGACGCGGCGAGTCGTATTGGGGGACCGCTTCCCTGCAACGGAGCGAGTCGAGGAGTCGTGCACGCAAGCCGAGAAGACGCGGCGGAAGGAGACAGTGCTAGGTCATGTCCAGAGGCGGCGTCGCTCGCATTGGGCCCGGTTGCTCGTGTTGGCGGTAGTGATGGGACCGACGGATCCCGACGGATAGATAAGGATCTAGCGAGTTATGAAACTCCCGTGATCCTGAGTCAGCTGGGACCTTCGAGTTTTCTCGATACTTTCTCAAGTCTAGAGACATTATGATAAGAAACCCTCTAATAAGGGCGAAGTAATTGACGCCATTTCTTAGCACAGCTATGTGTAATCCACAGTCGAATAAAATAGCATGAGTGTCGTATCACCCTTAGACCATACATAGGATGTCCTAAAAGTTGCTTCAGGAACCCCTAGTCTGCCAATTTTGGCAGTAGAAACTCTACATAGACTCTGTATAACTGCTTCTATAACTTTTTTACCGAAACTGTTGAGTCGATGATTCTGTTTTAAGATGATACGTTTTTATTAATATAAATTAAATTATACAGGGTGTTCCTGAAGTGAATTTACAAGTGACTACCAGGTGACTCTACATTGAAAAGTAGGAAAACATATAAAATAATTTGTTTTTCCTTTGGAACTTAGTGTTTCAGAAAATCAAGTCTGAAAATTCGCTTCATACATTGCAAAACTTTCAAATACAATTTTGCCGAGGGCTATGTTCCAAAGAAAAATCAAGTTACTACATATTTTCCACGTATTTTAATGATCAATCTGCTGGTATCGATTTGTAAATGCCTTTTACGGACACCTTGTATGTTCCTCGTGCTTAAATATGGCGCCGCCAATCAGAATAGCAGTTGTTATTGCACGAGTCTTATTAGAGGGTCTATGCTTCGTCAATGAGAGTCTCGATGGGAAATATAAACCTGAAACTCTACCTTTAGATTCACGAGGTACGACAGGCTCGAGTCAGTAACCACTAATCACGTAGACAAAGTAGACGTAACGAAATCGGGTACACAAAGTCCCATTATTATGCTTAAGAAATACGGTTTCGAGATCCTAGCTTCGAATCGCTAAACATCTGCCCTGGTGCTATCTTCAGTGCCTAATCACTTGACCATTGCCGGGTAAGTCGTCCTTAAGGAAAGTTAGCAATCGGGCGTAACTTCGATTAATTAGCAGCCTGTAGTTCCCGTCCGTCTGGTCGGTGCGAACTTGACACGGTGACATTTCGAGGAGTCGAAAAAAGGGGGTGAACGAGCAACCGACACCGACCGCGTGTTGTCTCCATCGCTGATCAATGGGTCTTTCTACCTGCCCGGTTTAACCTGCCATCCTCGAGCAGGGGCGCCCCTGCGAGGAGGCTAAAACCAGGCAGGTAGGAAATCGGTTGGACTGGCTAGGCAGCGAGCGGCATGGAGAGAAAGAAAAGCAGAGAAAGAGGAGAGAGAGAGAATGAGAGAAAGAGAGTGATCAAGATAGAGAGAGAGAGGGGGGAGAGAGAGAGCGAATGAGAGAAAGAGAGTGAGCCAGAGAGAGAGAGAGAAAGAGAGAGAGAGAGAGAGGACGAGCGAGAGAGAGAGAGAGAGAGAGAGAGAGAGAGAGAGGACGAGCGAGAGAGAGAGAAGGGGAGACAAAAAGAGAAGGGGCTCGGTTCCACCGCCACCGGTGCTCGTCTCTACGTCTCGCGGGTCACTCCATCTCGCTCCCGCCGGGCCCCGGGGACTAAAATTCAGGACAGAGAACCGTCCGGTTAGTTCCAGGCTGACGGCAGGGAACGCGCGTTACCGCGAGTTGATCTCGGCAAGGTGTGGCGGCAGTGGTTCGTCCGAAAGAGAGAGGAGAAGATCGGGGCCCGTCGAAACGGGCGTTCGACGCGCCAGTGGTGGGAGGAGGCGGGTGAGGCGAGGGGCCTAGGGCCCGCCAACAAAGGACAGAGAGAGTCACCGAGGCCTCGACCGAGCTGTGTTCCGTTTCTCCGTCTCGCTCTCCTACTCCCCGACGCTCTTCGGCGCTCCCCTTCGTCGAGCCCCTCTCCATCTTTCTTCGTCCCAGCGGCAGGCCTCTCGCTCGCTCTCCCACGTCCGCGTTTCACTCGGGCTCTTCGCGGAGGATCTCCGCCGTAAAGTCAGTATCCCGTGATGGTTGGGTACGCGCGATACTACTCGTGCCGCGTCGTTGACAAGTGAACACGCTCCGCGAGCCCAGACGCTGCGCTTCGCACGCTGCTGCCTTCTTCTGCGCTCGTTCGTTTCGTTGCCAATTCTGCTGGCCCTGCCGCACCGCTTCGATCGGGCCCCGCGAGCACGCTACGGAGCCGTCGAGACCGCTGGGATCCATTGGTGACACCTGGTCGCCGAGGGACGTCGGGTGCGTGGAAAAGTGCTCAGTGCCCGCGCAGCTGTCACGCCGCGAGTCTCTGCTCGCATCTTTGTCAGTGGTGCCGCAGCTTTTCTGTGTACGTATCTGTAGTTGTTTCACCTAGGCGCGCGCGCGTCCACGCGCAAACTATGGGACGTGGTGCGCGAACTGTGTGCACCAGCTCTAGCCTCTCTCGAGCTGACGAAGACCCCCAAGTAACATGCCCCGAGACCCGTTGCCGATCAACGGCGTTTCCAGTTACTCAATTTCTGCGAAAAACTACGCGACGCGGATTACACGGACTCATCCTCTTCGGAATCACCCTGCTTTTCTGTGTTCACCTGTTCACCGGCTGACTTTTCGGCCATTGCTTCTCGCTCGGCCACCATGAACCCTTCAATGGCGGAGGCCGGGTCCGCCGTGACCCGCAGAGACCGCCAATTACTCGACGCTATCTTTGGCTCTTTGCTTTATTTATTTAATTTGTTCGTGTTAGCCCGCTTGGAAAGTCCGTTTTTCAATCTTTAAATTGTTTCACGATAAATTGAATGAAGTGGAAGCCTCGAGTATCAGAATCTATGATAGTCGAACTCTTTGATATCATCTTATCATGTTACGTGTATAGGTATTTCTATTTAGGGTGATTCATATGCAGCGATGTTTATTGTATAGATGAAGAAAGATTTAATGTGTTACTTTAATTACGTAATCGCATTGTTATCCGAATAAATGGATGTCTGTTATGAACTCTTTTTGATACAAGAGGAACATGATGTAACCACCTGTTTTTACTGAAAGAGGTTTAAAGGGATGTTCTTCTCCCAAGAAATTTTTAACGAGATAAAAGTTTCCAAGCATTCTCTTAATAAATGTCGGCTAAGGGGGTTAAATTTTCTAGGACAGGATTGGATCCTTTACACTTAAATGGTCACTCTGAAGTACAATTAGACATTATTCTATGACGTTGCAGAATCACTTCCACGTTATCGAATTTCTTTATAGTTAAAGAACTATTGTGTCAATCAGAACATGCATAAATTACACATGAAATACGAAATAGAATATAAAATAGAGAAGAACTATTAAGAAAAATCGAGAGAACTATTTTGAATTTAGCTAAATAATAGTAATAATAATGTAGTTATTTCCGGAATAAAGACCTTCACTTAGAAGTAAATAATAGGGTGAAAACGTAATAACATACCGCTGCCAGATATGTACACAAAAATACCTAAGTAATCCTAAATAAATTCTGTCGGAAGATACAACGCGTGCAATCATAATTATATCTGTTACAATACCGATTCGCATTGCAAATGAATCAATGCACTCTTGTTAGTTGTTTACGCGCTTCACCCAGGAAAATACAAAGCCGGCTAAAGAACACGTTCAGCTTGTCTCTCGAATGTTTATCGGGTCGCAGATAACCGTGCGGTTTCCGCAATACTCATTAGAATTCTTCCATTTCGCACGATCGTGTGTGCAACGACCGCGTAACAATCGACAGCCTGCTAACGAGTATTGTGATCGCAGGTGAGAAAGAGTAGAGGAATGTCTCGACAATGCAGGATAACGAGCAGATGATTCGGTAGCTGTAAATGTTTTGAAGTAGCTGGATCAAATTCAGCGGACAACTGTGAACTCGAACCGAGCCGTGTTCGCACACCTTTAAACTGATTATGTCATTAACTATTCCATAATACAGTTCCATAATAATTTAATAGCAATGGCTTCGCCGATTTCTGGGAATTCTTAGGCTCCCTTTACACCTTTAAAAATTAAACACTGTGTGCGGCACGCTTTTCGGCACTGCATTTCTATTCCATCATTTTTGTTGCAATTATATGGCAACTATTCTCTACTAAAATTATTTTCTTTTACAATGTTCAACGGGAGAACGAGCTTGCTTTTTAAAAAGATGACTGTTTCTTACGGTTCGTGCAATTTTCATTTCACATAAATAGTCTACAATTTAGTATGAAGATTAGATTTGTTAAATGAATAAAATTATCATTATTATCATTATTGTCATCACCATGCTTGACTACACTAAGACTCGCAGGTAAAGAAAACCGCCCCTTTCGACGCTGGAAAAAATCCTTTTTCCCGAATAGCTTATGGCGCGTCAGCGCTACTTTTCTTCGCGCAAGGGTTGCATACCTGTATCCGGCATCGATAGAAGTGATAAACGAGCATCGAGCGATGAAACTCGATGTTAATTGCCTCGGCGAGCGCGCGCCAGTGATGAAAGCGGCAGATTTGAAAGTGGTAACGTTCAGGTCGCGGAGGATGTAATTGTTGCGTTCGATCGAGCTGCGCTCGGGTAATTGTGTTTTCGTAATGTCCCGATGCTTGTTTTCCTGCAACGGGCCGGAGGAAGCGAGCGACACGAACGACAGAATTGTAAAATCGTTGCTCGACCGTTAACGAATGGAAGAGGTCGAGAGCGTTCGGTTGATCCACAAAAAAGGAGCATTACTCTCGCAGCTGAGCGGTGTGTCGTGTATGTCGGTAAAGTGAGCCTATTGCATATTTACGGGCACACGCGAGCATATAAGATTTCGAAAGACGTGTAATGCATAAATAAAGGGAGCGAAGCCGGCCACGATCCGCTTCGAGAAGATAGCGTACTATCCTCGGATTTATCGTCGCTTCCGATATCGTCTCGATTATTATTATTATTACTATTATTATTATTATATATTGACGAACTAGCTAGAAGTCCCTTTTATTAATAGTTTAAATATAGGAGTCCGTGGTGTACATTGTACGAATGTATTGCTAGCAATAGATACTGTTGTCGGTAATATATTATATGATATATTATTATATTACTGATATATTAACCCTTAGCACTTGAGTGGCGCCTCTGAGGCGCCAATTAAAATCGTTATATCATTGCCAAAATAATTTTGACATTATTAAAAACCCTTCTATTTAAAAGATTGTTAAATTACTAAGTAAAGTACAATATAATATACTACTGTGAACAATAAGTAAGGTGCATTTCTTTATAAAATGTAAATTCTTAATTTATTCTTACAAATCAATTTCATCCCCTTCAAAACAATCACCGTCCGATAAAACGCACTGTTGCCAACGCTTTTTTCAGTCCTCGAAACAGTCGGAATAGTCTTTTCCGGTATAGTCTTCAAGACCTTCTTCGATTCGGTTTTTATCTCCTCAATCCTGTCAAAACGGCGTCCCCGCATTGGCCTTTTGCGTTTGCGGAATAGCCAGAAGTCGCACGGAGTCAAATAAGACGAATACGGTGCTTGCGGAACGATATGAGTCGAGTTTTTGGCAAGAAAGTCGCGAAGAACCAATGCAGTATGACATGGTGCGTTATCGTGTTGACTTTTGGTTGTTTACAAAAACACGTGTAACTCGGAGATAATTAAACCTTTTGACAAACAGACGCTTGGCAAATGTTATAGGCAGTCCTACCAACCTAGGAAAAAGAATAAAAAAAGAATAAATAAAGGATTTACATTTTATAAACAAATTCACCTTACTTTTTGTTCACAGTGTTAAATATAAATATAACTATATAAAATGGAAATGCAGCTGGTTAAAATAGCTATTTCAGATCTAGGCTTAAAATGGCTTCGAGTGCAAAAGGTTAATAATATATTGCGTAACATTATATACGATTTTATTAATATATCGGCAATATATATTATAAGTAATATATTATTATTATTAAACTGAGAATTTTATGCGTTTACAATGAAATTACTCTTAATATTTTACTAGCATTGTTAAGCTTATCTTCAAATTATGAAAATTATTCAAAGTACAAATACATTTTTATTGCTAGTTCATTTAATTTTCATTTCGTACAGTTGAATTGTATAGTATCTATTTTGCATAAGAACTTGCAGTTTACTTGTCACTTACTAATCAAAGAGTTAAATAGGCTTTGGACTATAAGATACAGTGCATACCATTATTTAGTTAGAAAGTATATGGTTTTCGTCGAACGTATAACCTCTCCCTCTTTCTCTCTCTCTCTCTCTCTCTTTCTCTCTTTCTCTCTCTCTCCTTCTCTTTATGACTAAGCAGAATGTCGATTCTTTAATTTTCTTCGAGTAACGAAACAATTAACAACGCTTTCCCCGAGATCGCGTGCAAGATACTGCACGCGCACATTTTCTTAGAAAATTGGAGCAAAATGAAGAAAAGAAAATGACTATTGATTTATCGAGTTGAAAATAAGGCGAAGCTATTTTTAAATTTTACACATGTTTGCATTGTTCTTTATATTTCCTATTTATTTTTGGTATGGACACGTAATATTTGCTGTTATTACTTATTACTGCGACAGCAAAATCGGGGAAAAAAATGCAAGTTTTTGCGAATTTAATAAGAAATGTAGTAAGAAATGTATTATTCCTGACATTTACAAACATAAAGGAGGGATGTTTTTGTCTGTTATTGATGCCCTTCGATTAACTTTTCAATATTAAATGTTCGCGTATTTAGATCACACACGTATAGAAGCTTACCTTTTTAATTATTTCAGATATTTATTTCACATAATCTAAAATTCCTACGAATAAATTAAAGAGAATTATTATTCTAGGATTACAGTTAAAATTATTCTAAATTTATTACTCTAAAGCTACCACTCTAAAATTAAAATATAATTTTAATGTTAATAGTGTTAATAAATTAAAGAGAATTATTATTCTAAGATTACAGTCTAAAATTATTCTAAAATTATTACTCTAAAGTTACCACTCTAAAATTACAGTTATTATAATTATTATTCCAAAAATACTACCTAAAATCGTTCTTTCACATTCCTACTATTGTAAGGAACTTGATTAAAGGAATATTGTGAACTTTTATTACATAACGAAATACACAAAATGACTTCTGTCCTCACGTGGCGTCACCGAGAAGTGCCGCCACGTAGCACCGCCACGTTCCGTTCTCGCTCGCCCGATCGATGATCCTAATCATTCATTTGTTTCTGACACACAGCCATGCATTCATGTTCATCTTATTACTATACATTCATATAACCGCACACTCCTTCTTACATACCATACAATCTCACCCATACTATACACTTACACTATATATTTCTTTATCATCTACTCGCTGCTCCTGCACACGTTTCATTTCCTTTTGCTTCATTTCAACTCATAATCAGAATTCGTCCATATATAAAATACGACAAAAAATATAATAAAACAAGTTTTCTCAATGGCCTTGGTCGCGAACATTGCGTTGTCGTGGTAGCATGATCGAGGATTCTGAGAAAGCTGGCATTGATCTTCGAGGAGGCAGTTTCCGATTCCTAGGACGTTTTCGCTTCGAATACGATGAGATCGACGCCGTTCCGCGCCGCGCCGGATCAGTGGGAACCGATTCCTCGCTAGACGGGTAACGTAGAAACGGGTTTAAGTGTGAAAGTAATTGAGGAAGTGGATGAACAGACAAGCTGCTCGTGTTCTAAGTGAGCCTGCGAATGGTACCAACGTGTGTATGTGTGAGGCTCTCGCAACACGCTGGAAAATCGGCGCTGCTGGGCTCGCGGGAAAAGTCACGGGGACACCTGGACAACCGGAGCGATAAAAATCGACCGCATTATGCAAACCTCCGATCCATTTATCAGCTCGCGCTGATCGATTTCTTCTATTTGTTGAACAAATCGTAAAAACGACTATATACTGATCATTGTAACTTCAATAACTCGAGCAATGATGAAGACTTCGAGCCAAAAGTTTGCTGCAGTTTGTGCATTTAATGACGAAGAGTATACATATTTTCTCTATTTTTATAATGTTTAGAATACCTTTCATAATTCTCAATCTGAAAGTAAAAGTAATGATTGACGTGAAACGAGATAACGTAAGAAATCAGGATTTTTTCCAAAGAAATTTAATAATATATTATCGTACACAGCTATTAATAATATACTATAATACACTACTACTGTATCATTTCTATCCATTTATAACGTAGAGGACTTTGGATTATCAAAATAATGATATTTTACACTATGACACAGTAAAATATAAATATTTTACTCGACACTAATCAACTGATTAAATAAAATATTCCGAACTATGCCACAAATATCGTCAGTGCTTGTCAAATTAAATACTATTTGAAGTATTGTCTCAAAAAATGTTTTACAATGTGTCAAATTTTTTCTTTTTCAAAACACATTCTTTTGAACGAATGAAATATTGGCTTTTTATAAGCACATTTCTTCGAGCAAACGAATTATTTCGTTTTTCGAAATAAATCCTCTCGAACAAATAAACCACTTCGATTTAAAAAATACACACACGACCTTACGCAGAACATCTATACACACCACCTGCCATTTAAAATGCTGTTTGAACCGGCTCCGAGCATGATCGACCGATTTCCTGACGCCAATCATGTCGGGCAACGAGATATTCGCAAGGTTGATTCCGAACGATAAGGAATCTGACGTCCTTGTTGCTTCGCGGCCAGTATCGACTTACAACGAATCGAGATGGCTTGAAAGCATTCGGAAGGGTCGATCTAGCGATTCGGCTGCGAATCACGTAAATTCCCATGCCGGTGCGTCACTTTTACGAAAATAAGGATGAGGTAAACGGAGCCGGCTCTGTTGGCCAGGGAGTGGTCCCACGGCACGAATAAAAGAAAAGTTCCATAAAGACCCGCGGTCTAGTGATTACAGGCGGTTCACCCTGTGCTCGATCGTGAGATCCGTGAATCTAGCTCGCTGGAAGAAGACCACGCTGCATAATAAAAGACGGCGCATATCTGTTGCAGGGAGCGAGTGATGGCTCTGCGTCTGAGGAGCAGCAAGGATGTCAAGAAGAGCTCGTACTACGTGTGGTACTTGGGCGCGAGGGAGGCCAAGGGGGTGGACGCGATGTCCGGTGCCATAGCTTACCTGTTGGAGCGGGAACGGCTTCAGGAGCCTTTCAAGGTCACGCTGCAGGTGAGCGGTACCATTCCCGGGATCCGGTTTCTGCCCGGCCACCGCCGAAAATACCGCGAAAACAAGAATTAATTGCGCCGGCTATTATGAAAGTCGCCTAAGTCGTATATTTCCCGTTTCGAAATACTCCGCGGAAAATTATAGCGTGGACAAATTGGATCAGATATTAGGCAAACTTTGACCGACGATAACTTCGCGATAGATTGTCATCAGACTATGACTGTTTTTTAAAAATTAAAGCTGGCAAACTCTACTTTAAGACGATGTTTTTCTATTTGAAGATTCAATGCACTCTCACCGCTGAGATTATTTAAATACGAAGTCATGTTTGTCGTATTGAAAATTGTCAAATTTAACGAAACTTAAATTTAAGAAATTATGTACGAAACTTAAGCCGTGATAGGACGTTGGACATAAAACCGAGAAATACTATCTTAAAGAAGAGGTTTCAAAGTTTAATTTCAAATTATTATAAAATGAAGCCGCCATTTCGAATTTCTATCGTGACATTCGCTATCTGTATACTACAGATATCATGCAATTGTTCGAACAATGAGAACCTGCAATTAGAAACAGTGAAAAGTATCTACTAAATCTGTTGAAAAGAAATAATTATGATGATGATAATTTATTTATTCACGCGTACGCGTAAAAGCTCTCCGTTACAAAGGAATAAACGAGATAAATGCGATGTTATATAGCCGTCGTTTGAGTCAACACAAAAATCGTAAAAATAAATAAATATTATAAAAGGTAAAAAGTAAACTAACGACAACTATAGCGTGGATAATAAGTACATAGTACGTATGGTATGAATCTGCTGAGCGACGTCTGTCCTTTGTATCTGCTTTCTAATTTAGCATGAAAATCTGCAGTCCAGTTTACAGCGATCACGAAAAATCTGAGTCACACAAAGTTCCAGAAAAACTTGACAAAATCGTGACGTTCAGTAAAAAATTACCGGACTACTGTGTTTTCACGCTCGCGAGAGCGCACACCATTGCTCCCGTCGACAGCCAGCAGTGAAAGCAGTCCGCGGGTCGAATAAAAATCACGAATTTATGACCTCAGCCTACATACCGAAATTGCCAGGCCTCGACCTGCTGCGAGCGAGAGAAGCTTATCAGCGGAACCGAGCGGCGAACGCTCGTAACTTTACCCTCGAAATTGTTCGGACCCCGGACGAATGTACCCTGGCCCGGGATTTGACCTTCTCGCCACCCAAACCCGTTCCCGCGATATGCAGATTTTACGCTCGCCGCGATTTAACGAGGTCCGATGGAAATGCCTCGAATGCCACTCGCGGTTTTCTCATTCTCATTTTTTGGTGACACTCGAGGACACGCAGTGGGGTGGATCAAGATATTCACGGACATTTTGGCAAAACGTCGACTTTCTCTTCCCGCTGTTTGATTAATTCTTTTTTCAAATCCCCCCCCCCCCCCCCCCCCCTCCCACAAAAAACTAATGTTGTTTAATGGCGATTCGAACGAAAGCGAAGAGACAAAGTTGGACATTTTTCAAGATCGCATTTAACAAGAATTTGGTTACTTTTTTAAAATTATACCGTAAACCCAGGTGAATACTTCTAGTTAATTCTTCTAGACCTAATGAGCATTATTTCACGGTAAAGAATCATACTTCAGATGAATGATATTGCAGGATTGAGAAAAGAAAGTTAAACGAAATAAAGTATTTTAAGTGTTGTCAGAATTAAAGGAGTAATATATTGCGTATGTAACGTTTATTAAACAAAAAGTATACAAAATATACGATATACATAAATATTGTATATTTTTAAAATAAAAGATAGTTTGTAAAATTAATTCAGATAATTCCATTAGATGTCCATTGTAGGTCTGTACGTCTTAAGCCTTAAAATGGACGTCTTTAAGACATCCAATGCGTAATGTGTGTATTTGTCGAAGAATTATCTTTAATTAATTTGCGTTGATACTTCGTATCGAATGCTTAATCTATAGTTAAAGAGTGGCTGTTTTAGGAATATTTTTAATGAAAATTTCATTGCCATATCCCCAACTGTTCAAAAACTACAACAACATAACGCTGAATTCCACGAGGTTGCACAGGAATAAACGCAGCGTGATTTTAAAACAAAATTTCGTATTTATGTATTATTGTAAATAACCATATATAGAGAGATCAAAAAGGAGTTCGAAATGTAGAAAGAATGTACAGGGAATCGTGGTTCAACCGTGCAGCAAGGATTTTCCTCTGTTAAATGCATTCTTCCTTTTACGATTCACGAAATTTTCACGCTGCCCGCGTTTTTTCAATCCAGACTGCAGTTTGCTGCGTCCGGTCGGCCATAATGCGGTTTTTCACTGAATTAATTATCAATAGAACTGGTAATTGGCAATGATACGTCGGTTTGTTAGGAACATATCGAGCAACCTTCTCGTAGTACATATTTCATAACAGCATTAACAATGTTAACCGTATAGCTCCGCGTTCACGAGTGACCGCCTGCCGGCTCTGGCGTTGAAATCTCCACGCTGTCTGCCTCGTTTCAGGCAGCGCTTCGCGGCATTAAATGCGCTTCAGCCTGGTCTTTCACCCAATTACAATCCGCAATCGGCAGTTGCAATTAATTAGCGCCGGCACCTACATGCGAGTGAAATTCTCCACCTGGATCCTAGTTTATCAATTCTTTTATAGGTACACCCCGACCATAAGTTTCCGAACACTTACATATTTGTGAATATCGGTCAAATATATCTTACCAATAAAGTTTATTTGATTCATTAAATTAATTAATGATATTGTTGGACGTCAATAATATTGCGAGCAATATTTATTATTTTATATTAGGCAACATATAACTATATGATTATACGATCAACAAGCTGCTACATTGCATTAGCAAAAAGAGGTGTTATAAAAATATATAGTAATAGTAATAGGAATGGGTGGTATACAAATATAAGTGTTTTCTTTGGTTCAAGGGTGTGTCAGGAAAAATATATAAGTTACTTTGAGTTTATAATAATTCACAATATTTCATAATTAGAACTATCTTTCTATTATTTGTAATATTTTTCCTATTATTCCTAATCTAAACCAAAATACAACAGCACATCATATTTCCATATATCCATATAAAAATAATAGAAAACTTAACAAAACAACATACCTGCACATTCTTATAGAAAATAGAGATATACAAATATTAGAATAATAGGAAATATAAATATACAAATATATACTTAAATACTAAAAATAACAGAAATATACAAATATAGTCATAACTCATGTCTATAATCAGACTGCCGCACAAGTGTCTAGAATCCCATGCTCATTATTAACACGTTAAAGGCGGGAGTCGTAGTACTACGATTTATCTCGACTGTAGCTTAAAGACGGGAGTCGTAGTAATACGACTTGTCTAGTGTTTAGTTCTTTTTTAATTTTTCTTGTAGCTTTAAGAGTTTAAATAAACTTTTTTAAGTCTAAATTTTTTTATGAATACACAAAATATCGCCCGCTTTAGGACGAAAAACGAGGCGGGGTGGTCGCCGCGTTACCTAGCATACTTTCGTCAAGATACCCCGCCTTTAACGTGTTAACACATTGTTGACCGGCAATTTTACACTGAATCTATCTCATTCGCCGGCTATTATTAGTTTGGGAATGAAAACACGACTTAACTCGTGACCGGTCGATAATGTGTTAATACAAAGCGCCTAGACATTCTCGATGAGCTCCTAGAGTCAAAATGGATCCATTATCGCCATGAAAGAGTTAATAAACGGGCCCGATCGAGTAAAGCGCCGATCGAGCCACGAGATCGTGGCCGGGCTAATTAAACAAGCGCGATAACAAATTCGCTGACCTGAATCTTACAGAAATGAGCGCGGCCCCGCCGATGCAACCGGTGCAGGCGCGCGTGCTGTTCGATATGGGAAAGAGAAAACGGAAAACGGACGACACCGAAATTGTACCGCGACCGTTAAGCAACGGCGTTTCTTGTTGCGCGTGTCGATCGAAATTTCCGTGGAACCCTCGTGTCCCATGCCTCGTTACTCGCTATTCCACACGCATCAGACAATTTACCTGCACGATAACTGCGAGAGGAAACGAATGGATCAGTCGTTTCAACCCGTTCTGGTCCGCGAACCTGTCGTATTCGTTTACCTCCGAATATAATCTCGCTCTAAGACTGCCTATTAGGTTCGAAAGGATCAGTAGAATGCGATTTTTATGCAAAATTTATATACAATCTCATTCACAAATATAAGATTTAATTGTTCAATGCAGAATTGAATGCAAAATTTTTATTATTCGATCCACGTTTCTTTTAACTATAGATATTATATAACAAAAATCTGTATATTATTCTCTTGACAAATATGATATTTGATTTTTAAAGATATAAAAGATATTTTCAATTGAAGAGGGTAATAAATAAGTTCTAGTCTTTTGTTGTAATGAATTGTCGTAGTGAGATAAATTCAACTTATTCATTATTTTAAATATTCGCATAGAATCGAATAAAATCGAATATAATCAACTGTAATCGAATAAAATCGATTAAAAACGGATAAAATCGAATATAATCGAATATAATCAAATAAAATCAACCAAATAACGGATCAACGAATAATAAATAACCACAGTAATAATTAATCAAAATAATGAATACCTAGAATAATAACTAAATAAATAATTATTTATCCGCAACATTTATTCAAATACAATATTATTCGAACAATAGCGTACAGTGGCGCGCACGCTGCAGAAATTCGAAGTCACTCGGTCTCCGGAAAAGGCAATTTCCAAGAGACAAAAGTAACTGGTTCGTTCCGCGAGTGTTGAATCGAAAAGAAAACACACAGCCGAGGGAAACAAAGGCGCCCTTATCAGTCAGCCGGGATCTTAATGGATGGGTCTTGAGGCGGATTTAGTTGGCTCGCGCCTAAAACAGCGAACTATTGCGAAATCCCCCCCCCCCCCCCGGGGGGGGGGGGGGGTTGGGCTAATTATTGTGTAAGTGTAATTGCGAGAGTTGCGAGAACGCGTGTCGCTCGCCTTGGGAATATTTTAGCGCCCCGAATTTCGCGCGGGGCTTTTGTGCCGTCTTAATGAACCGTTGCTGGTCGGAGAGCGAGGCGACGCGACAATTGTCCGCGATCTCCTGCGGTCAAAAACCGCAGACGATCGTTCGTGACAACGCCATTTTGGAGAACGCGTGCTGCTATTGCTGCTGCTCGCCGAGATTTTGTAACTCGCCGTGGAGATTTTCCTCTGCCGGTTGAAACGAAAGTCGAGTTTCATCCTGCAGGCGTCAACCTTTCCATAATTTTGTAATAAATTCGAAATATACCGCAGCTGTTTTCTCGTCAGAGAAACAAACTCTTTTTTTCTCGCTTTCTCCGAAAAAGATTTATGCTCGAGCGTCTTGCTGCTCTACGTGGAACCGAAAAGGAGTCATCGACAAATCGCGGAGCTATTTTGTGATCACTTTGATCATTTATTATAACTGCATTTCGATCTCAATATTCGAATTTAAATATTTCGAATTAAGTATTCAAATAGAACACTTTGAATTCAGTGTTCGAATTTCATGCGTTATGAAACATGCCGCGCAACGTTTCGAAATCGGACCGGATTTCTATTTTTCCGTCGACCTGGAAGATTCTCGGTGTACCACTTTTCATCGTAGACGATTCGAAAAATCCAAGGTACCGCCGAACTATCGGGGCCCAAGAGTTTCTCGAACGCCTCGGGCGAATAGTTTATTCGTCGATATGGTCAGCGTACGGCCGAGCCTAAAAGCAGGATCGTAAAATAGAGAAAGTGCTCATTTTTGTAATGCCTATCGTGTTCACTTTCATCGTTCCGCCGTTATTATTATTTGCTTTCGAAAAGGAAATTGCGTTTTTACGCGGCAAAAGGCGGGGACACCGAGCATTGTTCTGCGATACGACTTTCTTTCTTAATAATAAACCGGCTCTATTATCGTAGGTGGCCACGCGTTCCCGACCAGTAAGCATCGATCGCTTCGCTTCACCGCGACTTCTGCCTACCGTTCATTCCATTTAATTAACGATATTAATAGTTCCGATATTCCCATTGCATTCGGACATCCTCGTTATCGCTCTATTCTGCGATTTATCCGCTGCAAAATTCTTCTGTTCGAACCGCTGGTGTAAATTACGTTTTTATAGAGCAAATTACAACACCTCCCGTAGTCACATTTACTAGATTTATTTGCGCATGTCTCTCAATAACGTTTAAGAAATTGTTGGGTCGAAAAATGGTCGAATTAAAAAGTTAATGACGATAATATCTTTCAGCTTTTTCCGTTTTATCATTACTGTTCTTTATTTGTATTGCTATAGGTTCTGATTTGTGTTCTTATTAGTTTTCATGTGTATTATTATTATTTCTTATTTGTATTATCATTGTTTCTTACTGCTATCATTATTGTCTTTTATTCGTATTATTATTGTCATTCTCTTCTATTTACATTAACATGGTTAACACTGGTTAAAAGACTCTCACAACTCGTTTATCGATCAGAAAATTTTACCTGAGATTGACTGATCGACGAACGTCACAACGCGACGGCCGCGGTTTCATTGAATCTTGTGTTCTGATCGCCAGGTGAGCAACAAGGGGCTGAAGATCATACAGACGGTTCACCTGGAAGGCTCGACGAGGTCAGCTGTAAAACATTTAGTGCCAGGACACGCGGTGCTGGCCGCTGTGCAAAGAGAGGACGTTGTTGCAGCGACTCTTCTGCTTCCGAACCCGGCTACCAACAACCCTGTCCACGTGCACGCTTATAGGTTACTATCAACACTATTAATCATCGTCGCGCATCTCTACATGCTGTCTGAGATGTTCAAATCTTGATAGGTCGCATGACAAGCGAACAACATTGTTCTTATTATTATTACTATTATTTATTTATGAGATATCAAACTCCTTCAAATCGTAAATATAAAATGCAGATAATTCGAAAAAGAATGAATATCGTAAAGTGCAAGATTTAACCATTTACACTCGAGGGGTAACGGAAAAGCGTCACCAAGAATTAGCGTATAGTTTCTCGAAATAATTGTCGCACTATTAAATTCCAAAAAGCCGACAATATTATTATTATTATTATTATTATTAGTTTATGAGCTACTAGACTCTTTAAAATCATCCGGGAAAAATGAATATTACAAACTGCAAGATTCAACTCTTGTTATGCATTGGAATGACAACTTGAAATTACTATAATATTTCGAAACGATGGCTGCATGCAATTCTATTGATTTTAAATTTTTATGTTCATAAAAATTTGATGGACAAAATGTAAATACTGCAAATCGATGGCAATGTCTTACATTATGATACAGTCTTTTTGCAAATCTTATGCAAACAAGACGAGTGTCCAGCGAGTGTTTGCCATATTGATCCGCGATCGATATTAATTGTTCATCTAGAAAGTTATGGGGTCGACTTTGAATTTTCGTGGCACGTTCGAACGACAGATTGCGGCATGTAGAACGTTCAATCTACAAAAGCGGGAGGCTATGGGTGTTTCTTGGTTCAATTAAGCCTTCAGCGATGCTTTGTAACCCGCGAACAGTTCGCACAACCTAATAATACGTATTAATGCTAATTAACGGCGAATTATACGTCGGAGTAACTGCATCGCCTAGATTCCCAGACGGTTCATCGCGCGACGCGTTCATTTGCTGGCAGTCTCGTTAGCCGGGCTAACTCGTTAACGATACGTCTTGCTGCGGTCATTTGGTTTCTTTTTTCTGGGAATTAAAACACTTGATACTTCCGTATCATAATAATGCTACTTCGAATTGTCAAAATCGAGTCGCTGTAATGTGAAAATGTCCAGACATGAACAACCCCTAAGGAAATAGCTGAATATAGTAGTTGTCACGGAACCGTTGTGCCGCCAGACAGTCGACAATTGAGATCGAATCGCCGAGCGATCAACTTGTATTGTTACGAAGAACTGTATCATATTAGATATTCAGAGCACAATTGTAAATAGTGTAAACTATGAAGAAAATGCCGCGTCATGTAAAGCATGGAGCCGGCAAAATACGCAACAATAATATAGATGAAGGGATTGCATTTATTCCAATATGCTTGTATATATTTATGACAATAGTGAGTAATTTAGTTTTAGATAGTAGAGAGAATAAACGAATTTCAACATATCATTGCACCACTTTCAGTCCGATGAAATAATTAAAATAAGAAAATGCTTTTCATTTAGTTCTCATTTCTTGCAATTGACGTATCAGATTTTTATTTCGCATGGAAACCCGCAGTCCAGTGATGACTGCACTACGGATCATTATGCAGTTATGACACAAGCAAATTTCTTAAATGCAAGAAAATTTATAAATTGAAAAAGCCTGACAGCATCTCTATTTCGAACAAATTTTGACGTGGTTTAATAATTCCACTATAAAGCTACATATAATATTAACTATTCGAGCGAAATTTTACAGTCGTACACGATGCCAATATGAAATATATACGATTATAGAATCGTAAGGTCATTGTTTTCGCAAGTCATATATTTTCTGGATGGCGTAGGAATTTATAACAACTAATTATTGGTAACTAATCCATGTGGTTGTGAAATAATTTGAAATGCAAGGGGTTAACGAAGTTTACGACGACCGCTAGTTCTCCAACGCGCGGAGATACAGTGGCAGCGAAGCGATTTCCGCGGGCGATTCTGCTCGCGGATATCGTTCGACTACTGCGCGATTCTGTTTGCTAATTAACGAGCTTTCTAACGGGTCGTTAATAACGTTTGCGTTCACATAAGATAATGGGGATCGACGTGGCGCGGCCACGAGAATAGCCTTGCCATTGAAAACAAAATTGCTCGCGGTGTGTTCCATCGGGTCCGTATCCGATCCGTGGGAAAACGGGTTTTCCGTCGCGTAATCGACGGAATTATACAATAAGAGGTATTATAGGATGAGGATTGAATATAGACGTCGAATATGGGAAGACCGGCCGACGCGTCGCCGCCGCGACGCTTGCGATCGGAACCAGGTAAATGGCTCGCCAGATACCGGGTGATAGTTCGGTGACCGCGATTTCTTGCCGAGTTCACCGGGAGGATAATAAAGGTCGTTGATTACGCTATGCGTTGCGATGCAACGCAATGCAATCCGCAATGCCGCGATAATTGCGACTGATTTGAAATGGTAAGATCGCTCCGCGGATATGGCCGGGATGAATTGCTCTGGGTCATTGGGTTGCGACGTCTTCCACCTTACTGACTCGACCACAATGACAACCGTAATAGCAGTAATAACGCGTTTATTGGGTTGCGGAAAAGAAATTTTAGCTTATTAGAGCTGACTTGGAAGCGCGGGAAAAATTGCTCTTGGACTTATACGGTCGTAAAGCTGCGGATTTCATGCATATATGGAAAAATTCAGTACGGAGCGTGGAATAGTTACAAGTATGAAGGTTTCTTAACATTATTTTTAATAATCGGTTGTATTACATCTATTTTTACCAAATTGTTTTTATGATTTTTATCGGGACCGATTCGACAATTAATTGAGAAACATCCGATTGCCTCATAATCGGTTATTTTAAGTCTGAACACCGTATGACATTCTTCACACTATTTTTAACGATATTTTATCTATGTCTA
Source organism: Augochlora pura (assembly GCF_028453695.1). NCBI lineage: Eukaryota > Metazoa > Arthropoda > Insecta > Hymenoptera > Halictidae > Augochlora > Augochlora pura. The sequence goes on along the minus strand of NC_135774.1, from coordinate 18,166,022 downwards.
TTTTTAGCAAATTGTTTCATAAATTTTTATAGCAGTTCAATAATTGATTGAGGAAAAGCTACAAAAATTCGAATTTGATTTGCAGATGCGACTCGGTCGAGACCGCCGAGCTGCTCGGCGGCCAGCTGAAAGCATTGGCGTCGCATTCCGACAACCTTGCGAGGATGACCTCGCTGGAGGGCAGAGTTCGTAGCAATTTGGGCAGCGATGGCAGAAGTACGAGAGAATCAGAGTCATCGGAAGGCAGTGGAGAACTGAGACACGATCCTGTGCAATCCACTACGATCTACGAGTCGCTGGCAGCCGAGCTGCGCGCAAAATTAGGTGAATATCAAGTTCGATCTTCTTCTATCTACATCTTCTGCAGCAGGAGTTCAGTATTATTCAAATAGCTTTTTATCTAGATAATTATTCGAATGAATAATTCTAGATAATAATAATAATAATAATAATAATAATAAATAACTGAATAATTCTATTCACGGATAATAAGGAATAACTTATTTGCCAATATAATTCCATAAACGAATAAAACGTTTTATTCTTCTTTATTCATTATCCTCCTTCTTTCTTTCATTCGCTATATGTACTACTGCTATAATTTATAATCCTCTCTCTCTCTCTCTCGATCAATATTTTTATAACGTTACAAATATGAGAATAATTAAGGGTGATAGTCATTTGGAACATAGTACAGGTAGTAATATCGTTGGCTTTTAAATAATAATCTTATACAACAACATCTTAGTCCTACTTGAACAAATTATGTACTTTCGAAAAAGTGTAGCTATGAATAACAATTCTTAATATCCATCAACAACGACTGTAAATTGTATTCTTCTTAATATCGAATAAATTTTGACTAACTTTAGTCGGTAGCAACAACAATGTTCTCGAATGTACTAGAGGGTGGGGAAGCACAGATCGTTACCAGTTATTGAAACTTGTCATTGGAATTCATTGGAACCGTATAATCCCATTTACGAAATCTCCACCAATCTTGAGCACATTCTGGATCAGTATTGATTGGCGGAAGCTTATGGCGAACCCTCTGATTTATTGGCCCAGGTAGGGGTAATTCGGGTGACAACGACGTGGGACCAATCCTGCTGCCGCCGCGGGATTACGACACGGTTCACAGACACCGTGGTAATCTCGCCGGGATCGAGTTCAGACGTTGCCTAAATCAGACGATCGTGGGTGGAAGCACCACGGTCGACAGAGGCGGCACAAGGAGCGCCGCTAGCAGCGGGATCGGCTCCGACAGTGCTGCGACGCCCCCGCCTTATCAGAACCATCATCCCTTGGGACCGAGACCGTCCAGACCATCCAGAGACTCCTCCTCGGGTGAGTGAACATTATATATATCTCTCATAATTGTACTTAGTTTAATATCCGTAAGGAAGTAATTATGATTGCTGTCTCGATAGTTATTATTACTAATTCGTAATCATTTTATAGTTTTCTATGAATTCTATATCAATTTTATATAAATTGTAATTTTGTAATTTCTGTAGATGGTCTATTATAACTTAAAATTTCTATTCAGAATCGTATGAAACTTGATATGCTATTTCGTTTAATTGTTTTAGGAAATTTGTTCAATTAATGACTGACAGTTACGACTAGTTTATAGTTATTTATATTAATTAAGTCGCCATGATCGCTGGCGATTGATTTAGTTGTTTAAAAAAACGAAGCTGTAAATAGAAAAGTAACAGTCCTTGGATCTTAAATGCTTATTGAATTAGAAATTATAAGTTATAACAGACTAGATTACACTTTTAATACAGGTTTAGAATGATTGCTTCTGAAATAGAGGTAAAATCTGTTATACACCCGTTAGTTAATAAAAATTTAGGTTACAGTTAATATATAATTATAACGAATATTTAGCATAAACCTAAATTAGAACAGATTTCTTATATAAAATCCAGTTCGATTAACATCTCTAACAAGAGAATTTGTTATTAACAAATACTGCCAATGAATATATATAATACTTAATCATAAATCTAATTATTATTTTACCCAATTCTGTTAAGCTTTCATCGAACCCTAATAACAAATACCACAAAACCGCAATGATTCTTCACCGGATAACATTAAGATGCTTCTTCGGCTCCTCACAACTGTTTCAAGCATCATAATATTGGGTTGGAGAATAAGACCGTAGCGTTTTTCATTTTCACTTATTTTACAGCGATTTGTTGCTGTTTGACAAAGTGCGTCATATATATTCGAAGAGCTATCTTTGCTCTACAAAACTGTGCTAATTTTTTCTTTTAAGTCATTTAATTTGTTATTATTTTTGAGGCTGTAGCGATATATGTTTGGCGACCGAAATAACAATTCGAGCCGTACGCTTGCAGATGCTAAGATTTTGACGAAAAAAATATTCCTTGACATATGCTAGAACGTAAATTACCTTATTCCTTTATTTATTTTTTTATTACTTTCACGTGTACTGCAGAACTAGCCGATGAATGTCGCCGGCCCGTGCCTACCCGGATAAGCAAACAGAGGGATACCAGTTTCCCCCGCCAAAAAATGGGCACAGGGTTACAGTGTTCTTTTTTTGGCTGTTTGTGATTGTTTCCCAAAAAAACGGGCCTTTTGCAACTTGCGGGTGGTGACTTTCTGTAACCTGTGCCCATTTTTTGGCGGGGGAGACAGGTATCCCTCTGGTTGCTTGGCCGGGTAGCGGCAGCGGCCGGCGACATTCATCGGCTAGTTCTGCAGTACACGTGAAAGTAATAAAAAAATAAATAAAGGAATAAGGTAATTTACGTTCTAGCATATGTCAAGAATATTTTTTTCGTCAAAACTTTGGCATCTGCAAGCGTACGGCTCGAATTGTTATTTCGGTCGCCAAAATTACGCTACAGCCTAAAATAATAACAAATTAAATGACTTAAAAAAAAAAATTAGCACATTTTGTAGAGCAAAGACAGCTCTATCGAATATATATGACGCACTTTGTCAAACAGCAACAAATCGCTGTAAAATAAGTGAAAATGAAAAACGCTACGAATTTATTCTCCAACCCAATAGATACAGCCACTTCCAACCCGTGATGCTAGGAGAATGTCTAGCAATAATACTGTAGCTCCAGTATTAATATCGTTGACATCACGAATAACTTTGCATGTATCAACCCATTCACTGGTTCCTCGAACAGGACTTTAGATTCACCTATCCGATCCACTCGACAGTACAGCATGTTAGAGAGAAGACGATATTGGTGATAGGCAACATCTCTCACGCTGGCACAGAGCCAACAGCTCGACGTAGGCTCATAATGTCGCAACGACCGTATGAGTCATGCAATGATCACACGCGTGAACAGTGATTCTTGCTTGATAATTTTTCGATGAATTCGCTGCGTGAATCGTTCCACTCGCTGTGAATTATTTTGCTCGTTGTGAACTGTTTGACTCGCAGTGAATAAATACGGCTCGTTGTGAATTACTCGACTCACACTGAATTATTCGGTTCATTGTAAACTGTTCGATTCGCTGTAAATTGTTCGGCTCGTTGTGAGTTATACGCCTCGTTGTGAGTTATACGTCTCGTTGTGAATTATTCGACTCACTGTGAATTATTCGACTCGCAGTGAACTGTTTGGGTCGCAGTGTATCTTTGGGCAATGATGTCACGTTCGCCGCAGAAAGAATCTCGAAGACGAATTCGGAATTGCGACGTCCCGCGGGCGTTTACCGTTCGCGTTGATTCGCGAGGATCTTGTCGGGCACGTGGGAAATTGATTGCGGATGAGCACAGAGCCCGTCGTGATGCGAATGTCGGTGCATGATGGCGTGTCGTTGCTCGACGCCTCGAATCGACACGCCACCGGCGGGCCTTGTTGTCGCTGCCGTGCAAGTGTTATGTCAACCGAGGTGCGAGCATCCCTCGCACCATGACGGTACTGCTTAATTATCAGCGTAAGAAAGTGCCGTTTCTCTGCCGAATTAATCAATCTGCCGCGTTGTATTATTTAACCGCTCATCCAATCGATTTCGAGTTTTCCTACTGAATATCTTCTTACTTTAACTTTGTTTCCTCGATTATCGTTCTAAATTAAATACAGTGTTAAATAGTTATTTATTTCAATGCTTCTGTATTTATAAAGTCGTTGGTTTGCATCGTTTATAACGTTTATGAAATAATATACAGATTCCAGATATTTTACATTTCGAAATTGTGACGTGATCATATCATTTAGAACGTTTGTTGAATAATTTAAAGATTCAGGACATTTGCCACTTTAAAAGTAGTACGTTCATTTCGTACTGTTGTTAGTAATAATACTTTACGTTAATAATATTATTAATAATATTAATGATATATATTAATTAATGTGTATGTAAGATAAGATATGATTTACAATTACTGTTGGCATAATTATTCATTGATATTATTTATTTCTTGTTTAAGAGCAAACTACCCCCTCGATTACGGAATATATTACATCTATATAATCTGTATTTTATAGATTAATTTAATCGCACAATGTAAATGCGAGAATGAAAATGGAGGAAGCTCGAACGGAGTTTTATATCTGTACGCTCGTGTCAGGTGTTTCGAGGGATCGCGGCAGGATGGTTGCCAGGATGCAGGAAGTATCTCTGGTTAGTGGCAGTCATTTATTCGAGTCGGAGCTCGCTGCCACTTCGCTCTGTCATTTCTTCGACAATTTGTCACGCACTTTTCCGCCATTACGCGGCCCGTGAATAATTGTGGGCCTCGCGGCGGGTACGCGGGGCCCGCGTGTTTGATAAATACCCGAGCGAATGGACCCGTCGTGGACCCGTTGCGGAAACGCACGGTTCTCCACGGTCCATCTGTGCCGCCTCGGAGAATTTATATCGACGCGGCGCGGCGCCGTGGCACGTTTCCTACGCGGCCACCAGGAAAAGAACAGACCAAGCCGTGGACTTTCACTCTCGCCGCAGCATCTGCCGCTGCCATCGCTTAGACACCGTAATCGTGCGTTCACCCGGGTCGCCTAATTTTCCTAGGGAAACCGCGACGCGGTCCACTTTCGGCGCGGCAGTTAGATGACGGAAAGGCGTTCGTGAATAACCCTAAGAAAAACAAGAGAGACCGATCTTGTTTGACGAGCTGATAAATTCACTGTAAGTCGAGCTGAAGGAAGACTGTCTTCGAGGAAATCGCGAATCTTCTTCGTTTTTTTGTTCCGTCTAGATTTTGCAAATCCTTTGGAGGGCCTTAAATTGTTCAGATCGATTAAACGCAGTTAAACTAATGAAAACTAACGAAATCGTAATTTTCTCGTTGAAATAATTTGATAATACGCTGGTTCGAATGTATACTGCACTGTTACGTGTACAACGAATACAAACTGAATGAAAATAATGAAGTATTTAAACGAGAAAAGTAAAATACTGTTATATCATCATATCAATGAAAAATTGACGATTTCATTAGTTTGTTCATAATTCGCGTTGCAATATTTCAATTTTAACATAACATTTCAATGTTAAAAACACAACATATTTCTCTGTATTTTTCGTTAGTCTGCAACGTTACTGCTTTGAATTGATAAAAAAATCTTCGGTTCACAATATTTTTGTGATTCATCAGTTTCTTCGATTTCCTCAATTTCTTCGATTTCCTTAATTTCTTCGATTTCCTCAATTTCTTCGATTTCCTCAATTTCTTCGATTTCGACAGAACGTCGTCACCTCGTAGTACCAGTCGTCGGTCACGGAAGTCTGACACAGCGGGACCGCTGACAAAAATTTGGACGCTTTCTACGTTGCGTACAGGTGGCCGTTCTTGCCACGAATCTTATCGGTGCTCGTAGAAAACCGGGCGGAAGGCGACCCGGTAACCCAGTTCCGTTGCCGGCCAAACGAAAAATCGTTTCTTCGTCGCTGCAGCCGCGGAGGCTCCTTCGATTTTTCATTCCCGCCGCGTGCCGAATGACTCGGCCGATCTAATAACAAATTTGTGCGTCCACTTTCGCTCGCGCGGCACCCGGTTGTCGTCCGAGTCGAGCGCCCCGGAATCGTTGATCAGTTCGCCCTTGCCGGAGAAAGTCGCAATTTTCGGAAACCAGAAGGAACGCGTCTGAATTGCGATTAGGCGACCGTGTTCTATCTCCTGTTTCCCCGAGTTGCAAAACCATCGAATTCCAAAGCAACCTTTCGACACCTGAGATTCCTCGCTGCATGCAATAATTGTTTCGTTTTTATTATTTTAGGCGATATAAATTATTATATATTTCTACTGAATGTAAATATTTCTGAACTTCATAATACAGAAGAATTTTTGGAGTTTCTTATATGATATGTAGTAACCATGTTTTACAAGTAAGCATACTATATTAGAAGCTTCGTTCACCACTTGATATAATACAGTTTTATGAACTATTTAAAATCGAATGACTTTGTTTTATGTTATTGGTTGTAAGAATATATTTTGTGACTATAGTATCTAATAATATTTTCTACTTGCAAAACATTTTCTCTGAATTATATAAAAACTTCATAGAATTCTTCTATACAGTAAATTTAAATAGAGTCTATTTTGAGTAGACATATATTTATGTATTTTAATTCGTAATGATACCTTCGCCCGCAGCCAACCTTTATTAACCCTTTAGCTACGGCAGACTTTGACACGCATCGGCCGTACGGTACGATACCAATTCACTCGCGACGTCCACTGGGTACGGCGAAGTTTTTCGTTAGACACGCATTTCTGAAGAATTATATTAAAATATTCAAAACACAAAATTCTATTACATTAGATCAATATTACTTGAAGTGAATATTAATTTTAAGTTTTTTTTTTATAATATTTAATAATGAAATTTAATAATAAACGGGCGAAACAGGCGAAATTTGATCTGGACGCCTATTGGCGCCTACAGTACCAGGAAGCCAACATGTGTCGGGCGCCAATAGGCGCCAACAGTAGTCAAAGGGTTAAACAGTATAAAGTATTCAGAAATATTCTACGCTTAAACTATTGTCTAACTTATTGTCCATAACAATACGTTCACTCGTAACAAACACGCATGAAATGATACAATAACTCAGGATTGAATTTCAACCCTAAATAACTCGGTTAATTTCGCGAGTGGGGTCCTCCGGCTGGCAACGAGAAGAAGACATATTGTCTTCGGTGATTCGACCGTCGGAAATTTTCCCGAGAAATTGGTCCGACGGGATCGAAGCTCTCGGGAGCTCTTCCACGTTGCGATCGCAGCGGGTTCACGGAACGAAGTCTCGTGGAAAAACCAAAAAGAGCAGGCGGTCGCGTGCCCGATTCGCAGCGCGGCATTTTCCATGGTTGAACGGCGCTCGGTTGGTTCACGTCGATGAAACCAGAAACCGGACTAAAACGCTGCCAAGATACATACGTCCGTTTGAAATTTCAAAGTCATTCGCGGCTTCTCTCGGGGCGTGACTTCCTTGCCGTGGAACACGTTTTTAACGGACGACTGACCCATATATCGTAAACGAATAAATTTCGAGAAGGGGGGAAAAACTGAGATGTGTTCTCTGCCGTGCGCGGCTCAGGCCCCGAGATTCGACTCAGCGTTAACTATACTCGTGAGAGAAAGAGAAAGAGGCACGAAAAAAGGGAAAAAGAGGCAGAGAGAAAAAGATGGAAAGGGAGAGAGAGAGAGAGAGAGAGAGAGAGAGAGAGAGAGAGAAATAAAGAAAGAGGAAAAGAGATAGACAGACAGAGATAGCAGAGAGAGAGAGAGAGAGAGAGAGAGAGAGAGAGAGAGAGAGAGAGATGGTATTGGGCACCTGTTACAGTGGAAGGAATACCGTTAGGACGTCGTGTCAGCGGCAGGTACCAGCCTACGGGTACACATATATCTTGCTGCCTCCTCGGCTGTACCCAGCAAGCAAAAATCGGGCCGCTTTGACACCGGGCCCCGATGTCGATCTACGCTACCGGAATTTCTGTTCGATCGCTGAGATCCGTTGAGCTAATTTACCGTCCGTCCGACCAGGGTATCCAATGGACATCTGGCCGGATGATAGATCGAGGAAACCGTGGATCTCCTTTCTCCTTGTATCGTTAATTTTCTGCTTTTTAACGAGGCCAACAAGCGCTCTTCTTCTCTCGAAAAAAAGACTTATCGGTAGCTGTCGATTCGCGCGAACTGCCTTCTCGACGGATTCTTATTCAATTTATGGATCGGTGTTCAGTTGGAGTGAGGTGGGGTAGACTGATTTTTGTTTCTACTAGGCACTGTAACCGTAAAGGTTCAGTTCTGATCTAGCGAAGTGATCTTCTAGCGAAACTTGTCATAAGTGCATGAAATCCGCAGTCTACTCGTGGCTTTTAAATTAATTAATTTCCGAGTAAACCAAGTAAAAAAATGCGAAACTAAATCGATTGGTAAATCAGATAACATTATTAGCACATTGTTTTATTTATCGACAGTATGCCTACCCTTGAAAAAGGTAAAATATTTATGTTTTCAGTATTGTACTCTGATACAAGAAGAAGAAGCAACTGTATTTTGCGAATAACTCAGACCATAGTAAAGACTTCCTGGCAAAGAGATAGTTGTCACGTGTTAAACGAAATTGAATACTGATTCACATCGATCTGCGTCGATTTGCGGCGATCTACGTATATCGCAGAAAGATGAACCGAAAAGTCCAGCTCGAGCGACAGCTCGACGTCTGCGGTCGAAAATGTAAAAGCATCCGGTCGACACAAGCCGCGCAAGTGCAACGACTGTTTCTTTATTCGACGTAATTAAAAGTCGACGAGTGGATAAACCATCAGCGGATTTACGACTTTGGTACGCCGAGGCGCGCGAGCACGGGTTCAGATGTTTTCTAGTTAAACGTGCCACTGACCGACTAAAGTCTGCTTTTCACCGAGAGCCGACCAAAACGTTCGTCTTCGAGGATTTTTTTAGCAGCCAGGCCACGGTTTTCCTGCGGCTTTTCTGGCCAAGAAGGCTGCCCGTATCGGATGGCCAAGTGGCCATCTTGTCGAAAGCGTTAACCTCGAGTGTCCGGAACGAAAGTTTCGAATACCGGGACGAACGAGAAACGGAGTAGTTTGAATATCAATATCAACCGTGCGGCAACATAAAATGCCGGTGATTTGAATAATAACAGCTTTGAGGAAAGTTCTTGAACCTGCGCGAATAGGAGAAGCCTTGTCAAGGCTGTTGATAAGTGAAATCAGCTACTCCAGGCTACTGGAAGGTTCGAGGACTTTCCTACGTTACCTAATTTAACTCCAACATTTTCATTTACTTATTTATTCATCTACTTATCAATTCATTTATGTATTTATTCGCTTATTTAATTATTTATTTAGTTATTTGCCTATTTATCTATTAATTTATTTCTAGTACGAAGTTGAAACCAATTAGATCTTGAAATTGCTATAGAACAATATACATTAGTCATATTTAGGGTTCTCTAGTTCTAGTAATCTTTCTTTTGTATTCCTTTCTTTTTACTTTACGTATTATATTCTCTGTACTCATATGTGTACTCATTTAATCTCTATAAAAAACGACATTTTCTGTACGTGTGCATGAATAAATAAATGAATAATCGATTGAAAAAATGAAAGAAAATCGTGAGCGACCGGGATCGCGTTATATCATTCGTCTTTCACCGGACGAGGAAGAACCCGTTCCGCAACAGGTGTCTTGAGGACACGATGCACCACGACGTTCACGATTTCCACGTTCGTATTTCCATATAAGCGCCGCTTCTCCTCCGCCTCCGCCGCCGCCACGTCGGCGTAGACCCGCCGCGATATGGCACACTTAACCCGCTCGCGATTCGCGTATGTATCGGTGCCACGCGCCGCTATACGTCGCGTGAAACTATTCTCGAGCTTCCCAGATTCCACGCGGCGATTAGTCAAATTAATTTATCGCCTCGTTGGGCAACCGCGCCGGCACCAAACGAGACGGTCGAAACGATGCCGGGTTCACCGGCGTCTGCCACGCGATAACGTCGATCTTCCCGCCGATCTTTCCCGCAACCAGCACGATCCGGATCCGTAACATTTATCCAGGGATCGGCGAAATGCTGTTAGAATACGCCCTACTTCCTTGGAACAATTTCGACAACTTCGGTCATGGCTGTATTCCCGCACCGACGCGTCGGTCTTAATATCACTGTATATTATTTGTTTACAAATCAATTCGTCTTTGCGTCCTCTTTAAGAAATTACTAAGGTACTTGGGGCAAAAATTAGTTAGTTTTGAAGAGATGATTTTTGTTCCGAGCTTGTTCCGAACTTTTGTTCCGACTCTTCCAGTCATCGACCTGCATACATATGAATATACAGGTATTGTTTATTTTGTCCTGCACATTGAGATATCTCTTCGTCATTTTTGCTAATGTAAAAGAAATGTGTCAGGACAAGTTTAGTTAGTTCGAAGCTAAGAATATCATGATTCGTGTTGCTTTTTTCTTAAAAACAAGACGTCGTTTTTAAAGACTTTATTCTGAAATGAGATATCTGCCTATGAGATATTTTTAAGACATCGTTCGTAAGACTTTTCGAATATTCTACAATAAATGCCTTTAAATTGTCTTGAGGACGTCTATGAGACGTTTTACAGACGTTCACAAGACGTCCCGAATGCGCTGCAACAAACGCAACCGTCCGTCGGTGGTCCTTGGCTTGTTTTCGGGTTGCAAAAAGTTGATTGAGACAATGAGCACCGGTAACTCCGATACGGGCTCCGCAACCGCGAGAGGAAAGAGACCAGCAGGAGCCGGCAAGGTAACCAGCCGCGTAACCGCGCGGTTTCTCTTTTATCGGGCAACGGGAGGAAGAGGTCGTCGCCGAGGTCCGAATAGAAGCTGGAAACGGTGGAAGAGCCGGTGTTACAGGACATGCCTCGAGGCTGTGGGCCGAGAATGCGGAACTTCATCTACCCGGTGACCTCCCACGAGGTCGACATTCAACACGAATATCACCTGACCCGCGGCCTACGACGTCTACGAGCTCCGACGTCCTCGTCGCCGTTGGTTCGCGCTCATCATCAGCTTCGGGATCATAGTGATTACCACATATCTGTGCGACGAGAAGCATCGCGCGACCGACTCCGAGCACTCCCGCATGGAAATGCGCCTTTCGAGAGCTGGTTTGCGCAATAATCGGGAACGTGGAACACGTAAAGCCGTGGGGGGGGGGGGGGTGACGGCGGAATGCTGTTGCGAGCGCGAGCGCTAGGTAAAAGTTAAAAGGCAAAGAGCCTGGGATCTTCTTAATATCATCACCGGAGGTAATGCAACCTCCGAGACAAACTGTGGCTCTCTGCCTCGCCGTGTAGCTGCGAGTTTTCTATCTTGGAGGTCCATAGCGAGGACGAAGATGTCTTTAACAGAACTTGATAACGTCGCGAATAACACGTTGTTTTACAGACTGAAGTAGGATGTCTTTAAGACGCTGTCTTCAAGGTGTGTTTAAGGTGGTGTCCAAAAGACATAACGAATGTTCTATAAGAAATGTTTTTAAGACGTGACGATGTCTCGAACCAATCGTCGGTTTAACGTGTAAAACAATACGTCTTCGGGAGGTCTTAGAATCTCAAAGACATCCAAAAGTCCTACAATAGACGTTGTTTTAATATTTGAAATAAGAAATCTTTAATACTTCTTTCAAACGTCATCCACAAGACGTCTCTCATATATCCTACAACAGACGTCCTTATCATGTCTTCTTTCGAATGTAATCCACTTACACTCCCAAATATCTTGCAACAAACATAAATACGACGCGTTGAAGACGTCGTCGACTTCAACAGGATATAATAAATGATAAAAAATATAATAAATAGATTCGGGTCTTGGTGATCAGCAGTAATACCCTTGTCATCTGTCAATGTGTGCACATAAATCCATAAACTATCGTACCGCATACTTCATACATTCTTATTATACACCAAAAGACTCCAACAATGTACCAGACGTTGAATACTAACGGTGCCGATCGTTTTCAGACGACGACTGGGGCGCACCAACCGAGGACAACGACTACCTCCCGGAGGCAGGGACGACGACTAGCTTAACGCTGCCAAGACTGCCGAGAAGCCCGGAAAGACTGAGCAGCCAGGTGTCCAGAGGCATTTCACCGGGCTGCAACAGGAGCCGCAGGGCGCCGGAATTCAGACAACGATCGCCGAGCCCCCAATACCAGCCCAGAGCGAGTCCTGGCGAGGTGACCAGTCCCAGGGAGAGATTTCAGGACGCCAAGGAGATGTTTAGAGCCATGGAGAGAGAGGCGATCGCCAGGCCTGTCCTTTCCAGGCAGAGAGAAGTTGAAAGTCATCCCGTTCACAGGTAAACCGCGTGAATCTTTCTCCCAACCGTTTACCTTCTCTTTTCTCTTCTTCTCGTTCGGCCGCGATAAAAATCAGCTCCGACCGCGATTGATCCTTGCGCCACTCCGAGAGAACACTTCAGCTTTTGACGGGTCCAATCGAAGCGCTGCTCTCTTTATTTTGGCGATTTTATTGTTTCGCGGAGGCCTAGGAACCCTCTGATTGGTGCTTCTATGTCTAATATAAAGTATACTTTATATAGTACAACACGTCGTGTCGCAAATTTATAATACTGTTTATCAGATCGAAGAGAAAGAGTTCTTATTAACCCTTTGGCTACGGCAGACTTTGACACGCATCGGCCGTACGGTACGATACCAATTCACTCGCGACGTCCACTGGGTACGGCGAAGTTTTTCGTTAGACACGCATTTCTGAAGAATTATATTAAAATATTCAAAACATAAAATTCTGTTACATTAGATCAATATTACTTGAAGTGAATATTAATTTTAAGTTTTTTTTTTATAATATTTAATAACGAAATTTAATAATAAACGGGCGAAACAGGCGAAATTTGATCTGGACGCCTATTGGCGCCTACAGTACCAGGAAGCCAACATGTGTCGGGCGCCAATAGGCGCCAACAGTAGTCAAAGGGTTAAAGAATATTTAAGAATATTATATAATATAATATCGAAAGAACAATACTTTTTAGACAATAGAGCGGAATTTGGTAAATAGTAAGAACTGAATCGGTTCACCAGAAAGTCAGACGTTGCACTCTCTATCGACTCCTAATATCGCAAGAAAGAACCGAGACCTTCGCAGACTTGGTCAGATTCGTTTTCTAATCGAGAAAAAGCGGATTCCCCTGAATGAAACCACGGTTCCACTTAATTTTCTCCCGACCCGATCGACGAGTCCCGGGCAACTAGAGTATGGTGCCCACAGTTTTTCTTCTCGCGCGTTGGCATTCGTTTTGGGCCAGCAATCACCGGTGTCAATCTCAGGTAAAAGCTGTCCGGTCACACCGGGAACGCTGTTCCGGTTTCTGTTCAGTTGAGAAGCCAGCAAAGGGACCAGAAAAATCGATTCTCTTAAGGAAAGCCGGGCAAAGAGATCGATCGTTTATAAAACCGAGTCGCGCTACCATTTAACCCTGAGGAATTAGATCGACTGCCCGCGGCGTTCCGATGCACTTTCTATAACAACAATAGTTCGTGTTTAGGCAGAATATGTAGTTTGCGCAAAGCTCCTGTTTTAGTTTAAATCTTTAAAAATATTTCATTCCAAGAATTTATCCAGAATATTATAGGAATAAAAGTCTGTTCCAAAAATTTATTCGAAATATTATACGAATAAAATTGTACTGGAAAATAGTATTCGAATAATGCCTCGAATAAAGACATCCCAAATTGGAGGACCTTTTAACGCCTTCTAAGTTCTGACTTAAAATCGATGTAAAATGAGCGCATCTAAGACATCCACTGCTTATTAGGTATAGATCATTAGAAGTGTACTCGATGCGAGAGATCGTTGACTTCCCAGACGAAGATCGCGGATAACGAGGGTCCTAAGAAATATAGACGACGATAACAATCTTTAACGAAGATAATAATAATTTGGTTTGTTTGTGTGCGACAGGGTCGAGTCGGCGAGGCAGGCGCAGGAGGATCAGCCTGGCCGCCACCATCCTCTGGGGAATAGTTCAACGACTGGACACGAGCACCTGATCAGACGGAATCATTCGGAAGTATCGGAACGAGAGAACGATATCCCTTACCGGGGCCGGCCGCGGCCGCGAACCCATCATTATGCGATGGAACGCCCACCGGAGCAAGAGGTCTCGAGGCCCCGGCCGCGGAGCTTCTACGAAAACCCGACGGTTGGACGGGACTTCCGAGATCAAAGGAACGTCGTCGATCCGAGAGAAGTAAGAAGGGTCATTGATTCCTCTCGGCGAGCTGTTCTGCTTCGCGAGCGTTCCTCAAGGTCTCCGGTCTCTCTGAGAAGCTATCAAATAATACCCGTTCGGATTAGCGTTTCGATCTCACCAAGGATTACCAGAGAATATTCAGTCATTTTCATTCACATTTGAATAACTTACATTTTATAGTTGCATTTCATAGATAGAATTGTTAATTGAAAAACATGGTTAGAAAGCGCGAGGCATTGACAACGCCCAGAAATCTTCTCGGAAAACGTTCAGCTTCTTCCACTTCTTGTACGAACGCGAACTTTCCAGGGGAACGGTTCTCGCTGCTATGCTAATCACCGGCTCGCTCGATACAGACGAGGGAGTGTCCTGGTAGCCTTTAGGTGACTTTTGCTACTCTGTTGTTCGCTGGCAAGAACCGAAAGTTCAAAGCATTTACCCCGTAGAACTGTTCTCGGAGTCGTCCATTTTTGCAGAGCAATTCCTGTACTCCGGAGAATATCTTGTTCACTTTGCATCTCATAGAGTAATCGTGTCAGATACTAGCTTGTTAATTGCATAAGTAGACCGCGGATGCACTCGTGTGTAAAGCGAGCGGATCAAATGCGAGATAACAGAAACATGCGAGCAAATTGAAAGTGCTGTTTGCATTTCAGAATTCACTGGACTATTTCTTATATCTATATTTATATTTATAATATTTATATTTTGCGCAAAGCCCCCGAATAAAAATATTGACTTGAAACTGCTTTCTGTCAACAGCTGCGCGACTTCCGGGATCGGGCTCATGTTCGAGAGATTCGGGAGAAAGTGCGTGCCAGAGCGACGACATACCAGGAGCTCTCGGAGCACGAGAGATACCCGGGTCTGGACCGGGACAGCGCAAGACCGCCCCTGGAGATCGTGCCCACCCCTGGCAGATACCGTCACAGCTACGCCGAGCCGCCGAGACTTGGTTTGGCAGCGCTGCATCCCTATTGAGCGTCGCCTGCTCGTTGTTAACTAATAAATTATTTAATTTTTCGGTTAATATCTGCGCTGAGCGAAGATGAGGTCTTCAAAACGGACGGCTCAAGCCCGAAGAGAAAAGTGGGCGGAACCTAGCGCCGCCCACTGCTTCCCCAGAACCGGCTCGCAAATCATTGGCTCGCTAGGACGAGCGTAGTCGACGTCTGTTTGCTCCCACCATCGTCTCTCCGGTCCTGCCCACCGATTCCTACTGGCGGGCCGCTCGGCCCCGCCCTCTGGCCTTCGGTAGCTCCTCCCATAGGCGTCAAGTTCGCTCGGTAGACTTACGAATACACGTTATCGCACTATTCGATCGTCTCGAACAGACTATGCAGCGTTCCGACGAGATAACAACGGTCGTTCGTCGCATGCGCATTTGTTTCTATCTGCAATGAATGCTGGATAAACTCTGGAAGAAGCTTGTTCTCGATGGAGGGGGTAATATTGTGGTTCTAATTCGGCGGATCGATAGCTAGAATCATGTATCGGCGATAGAATGTTATGCATTTAATTAGTTGTTTAAGTTGCCGAGAAGAGTGAGGAGAATGTCAGCGTCCCTAATCCAGATCTAGTGATTTATCGTTGTTTAGAGCGAATCAGAAAGCCAGCCGTTGGGAATCGCTGGTGGATTGTTGTCGTGCCTCGAACCCACACGTCGCGAAAACTGCGCCCAGTCAGGAGACGCATATGGAGATCGGAGATTTATTATTCACTTTGTACTCGCGCGTTTCGTTTCGTCGTCGACCGAGATTCCCGTGGCGGGGATCGTTTGTTAATTTTCGAGCGCGACCACGTGCATTATATTGTTATGCGCTGGATGCCAGACTAACGATAACAATAGGAATACTAAGCAGCAGTAACACTGACAGTAACAGTAACAATAATAACAGTTAATAACAATATACAACTGGTTGTTGTTTCTGACACACCCGTTACATCGTCTGAAATTCGTCGTTCCAAGCGACAATGCGATTAGGCGCGGCCGATAATCGCTCAGATTTGTTTCTGGTGACAGGAGGCGCGGCAATTTTTTTGCCAAAAAAATTTATTGCTCCGTGCCTGCGGAGCAATAAATGTCCTCGATTGATGTGGCCAATGTTTTAGTTGATTCGGTATACGAATTCGTGGCACGTTGAAGTGCCGTCCTCTCTGCATATGCGCGATGCACGAGCTTCGGGGGACCGTGCAATAAATGTTTCATGCAGCTAGAGACGCATCTCGTGGCGCATAATGTAGTCGTGCCCAGACGTATCTTGTTTCCCTTTGTGTTTCTCTGCCCACCGTCACATTCCCGTGTTTTCTTACGACCGGCAACTCGAAAATTTTATCAGTTTACGCTATGTTTAACCAGTTTTCTGTCTCGCGATTCCGCGAAAAGCGGATCGTCGGCTCGCAGCAAATATGCGCAATTTTCTGCATGGACGCTTCGCTTGCCGCGCGGTCTATTTTGGGCGCCATTGTGGCAACGTGTAGGTTTTATTATAATTTACGTTCTAAAAGGGAAGACCAGGGTAAAGCGATTAATTATCCTTCCGCGTCTGTTTTTGTCTCGCCAGAATCTGACAGATGAGAAATTGAAGATGTTAGGCTCGTAGGGTTAGGTCACTGGAACCCGATGCCTTTCTCCGGTTATCTCGCAATGACTTTCTCGTTTAATTGAATCTTAATCGACGCGTATTGGCCAATGTTATCCCTCGGGAAGTTTGTGGAAGCGTTCTCGTGGAATTGATCGTCCATGATAGTAATTTCTGCAGTGCGCTCGGGTGCAATTTATTCCCTGTTCCGTCTACAATTGGACGCCTATTTGGACGTAATCATCTTCGAGTATCTTCCCTAATTGAGTAAATTTGTTATTTGATAAGCTTGACTGTTTTCCTCGTGGATTACAAATGGTGGTTGCGTTTCCTTATATATCAAGATAAAATGAAATACAATGAAACACAATAAAATTAAATGAAATGAAATAAAATACAATAGAATGAAATAAAATGAAGTAAAACAAAATACAGTAAACTAAAATAAAATAAACAACGATAAAATGGAATAAGATAAAATACAAGAAAATGAAGCAAAATTAGTAACTCGTGCATGGGTTTTTAAAAATATTATAAAATTGTACTATAAATCAACAATTATACATTTGAATTTTCTATTGGCGTATTGCAAAATCGTAGCAGATTTATAGGTGATTTACAGGAGATTTACAGGATTGGATCGTTCGAACGAGGGTTCCAAGATCTTCGATGGTCTCGACGACAAAAGCAGTCGTCTCCAGTTCAAAGCGCGCCTTAATTCATTAGCACCATTTCGAACTCATTCTGTGATAAGATTCCGGCGCACGTCGTAGCTCGTTAAGTTGCTTTTATAGTTAACGGAGCACGAAGTGGCCAGTTTGCATTGTTTCTCGGTGTGACTATGGTTTGTAGCAAGAATAACAAATGAATAGAAAGTCTTTCGTGCCGGTGCGCAGTCAATATAAATCTACTCGCTCGTTCCATTTTTCATTTTCGATCGCATTCGATATTCGATTCGACTCTCGCCGCCTTCAAAATCTGCATTTGAAATCTAAAATGCAGTGTGGACAATTCGTTCGGTTCGATCGCGGTTGCTTTGCGGTTTTGCTCGCTTCTCGGTTTTGCTCGCTTCTCGGGGACAACAGCAAATTTCGCAATCGCACCGCTACGTTACACAACGGAGCTACTAGAGTAATACTCTTCTCGATGGTGCACAACCCGTTGCATCTTCATCCGCGCGGGGCTACGACACTGCAAATAAATGTACCGTTTCCGATGTTTTATTTCTACTGCACGATGTCCACGGCATCCCGCATTTAATCTTCGGACCGTTGGTCTGCTGCCACCCCTTCAAAAGAATTCTTCACATTTTTCGAAATGGTTCAAATGACTTACATTTTACTTTCTTGTTTAAATAATTGAAGAATTAATCTATTAGACAATGACGCAAAATATCTCGTTCTAAACGAGACTTTTCCTTGTTCTGTTTATTCCAGAAAATTCTTAAGTGATCTCCGTTGTTTAGAATTGATACAGAAAATTCTAAAAGTACTTCTTACTATTTGCAAATCTCGTATAAAATTCTCAAGTAATTTCTATTAATTATAATCGTTCCAGGAAATTTTTAAGTAGCCCCAATGTCCTACAACAGCCATAGAAAATTGTTAAGCAACCTCTATTTCCTATAATTGTATAAAAATTACAAGAAATTACTTCAGTCATTGTATAACACAAGAAACTGGTCCCTTTAACATTAGAGAAAAACCTGCCAGTAATTCGGTCCCGTTTGAAAGAACTTGCGTTTTAAAACGCGTTCGCTTGCCAGTGATCACAGCAGCCTGTGAACACTTTACTCGAACGACTTGGTACTTTTCTAGATTTCGACCACCGTGAAACGACGCAAACGCATGCGAGACAGCTCGAAGGAAGTTGTCAGGCTCCCCTCTTCCTCGGCGACGAAGCCTGTAATCGCGTGGAACGTTGCTTCACTGCGAGCTGGATCGAGAGTGTGCGACCGTTAGAACAGCGAAGCGACGAGACGGGGCGCGGGGAACGGTACCATAGCATGGTGATGGGTATGGTTGTCGCATGCAATGAAATTCGCACGGCTAATGGAATTCAAAAGTTTGATTACCGTTGCGAAGAACTCCCGCAACGCATTCCGAATGAACGAGGAGGCTGCTCAGACCGATTTCCATAGTTTTCCAGACAATTTTCCGAGTCGTTTGCCATCTACAGGGTGCGGAGGCTATTTCGTTTCTAGGTCTATACGTATATCAATTGTATATCAGATTTGACAATGTAAAAGGTTTATTAGAACACCGTATAACAATCTTGACTGCTGTCTCAGAGTCATCATTCGAGTTTAAAGGGTTAACATGTGAAATAAAACGTCTTAACGACGCCCATTTTAGAGTGTAAACACGGACGTAAACTGTATATATAATGGATGTCTTTAAGACGTCCAGTGTTTATTACAAATATCGGTATTCTTCGTTCACATCCCTCGTGCAATTCGATAATAACAAAATGGACGCTGAACACTTGCAAAACGAAAGCAGCGTTTCTTATAAAGGAGCAGAATTTTCTTTGCACCCTGTATGTCTCTCTAAAGGTCCTGGCAGCGTTCGAAACGCAACAATGCGAATTCTAGCTGGAAAAAGCTCGCCAGCGAACGCAAGTCGATTGTACGCCAACCGGAAGTCGGTTGGCCGCTGAAAAACCATCGATTTCTACGACGCACGGTGTCGCATTCGAGTGGTGAGAGAAACAGATTCGCGGATTAAAGAAGTAACCCGAGCGAGTTCGCGTCTTCAGAGTCGTACGGGAGTAAAGTGGATCCCCTTCTACCATAAAGGGACTCGGTGCTGCGAACCTGCTCGCTTCTCTCGATGGCAGTGACCTGTTCCAGAGGGTCTCACGAGCCTCGCGTTGCCTTTATGCTCACGTGCTCTCCGCGCTCCTCCGTTAAATGTCAGCTATTGTGCAGTTAGGAAATTCGCGTCTCGATACGATTCACAACGTTACGCAAATGCGGCTCTCGTGAAAATCCATGGGAAAATCCGGCGGTAGTCTGTACGATTTCGCACGATGCGACGTTTCAGAACGCGATTCTATTCGAAATTTTCTGTGAGATGCGCGTTCAATTGCTACGCGCTTTCATTCATCCAGTCCCGGAGTCGTTTGTTGCCAATTAATTGAAAGATTTATTTAGTCGATCTGAAAATTCACGCGGTTTCAATTTACATTAACCTCCATTAGTTCCCGTGTGATTGTTGCCTAACGTGTTACATCTCTGGCGTCATTCGATAGCTTCTACCAGACTAAATGGGTGACTTGTCTAATAGATAATGGCTAAAAAAGTATTCTGTTCTAAATATTGTAAATGATATTGTTTCGTCGAGCTGAGAGAGATCTTTTAAACTACTCGCCTTGCTAATTAACGCAAACATCATTACGACACGAGAACAAAAACTCTAGGAATTTATTAGTAGTTGCAGCGCGAGATTCTGCAGAGCATTGTTCGGCCGATTCGGAAAGGTCAGAACAGGAATTCGAATGGGTGCACGTCAGGAACTGTACGTCACCGGGAGACCTGCTTTCGCATGGGTTCCGCGCGTCGTCGTCGGCAGTGCCATCGATAAGCACGTCTCCAATGTATTGTGCTGCAAGCTACGAGCCGCTGGCTATCTAAAGGCAGAGCTACGTGACGGAAAAGCGGATACTTCGTGTCGGAAGTTCCGTTGCTCCCGATGCGCATACGGGAAAGAATTTTTCTAGTTTCACCTGCGGTACTCGCCTCGCTTATGAATAGTACTTCTCTCGGTGCTCTCGACTATTCGCCAGAAAATGCTTCGCATTCCTGGGACACCTGCCGGGCCTAGAAAGTACATTTCAAACGACGAGATCGTGCCGGTTATCTCGAGCTCAACAGGGATCAATGGAATTCCTCGGTGTGGAAACGAACCCCGGTGTCCAAGATTCGTCGTTGCATCGTTCGCGATCGACTGCAGTTTTCCGTGCACGTGCCGGTTCTACTGTCAAAAAGAGATCGCAGCTCGAGAGACGACTTTGTAACTGTTCCTCGATTCCTGGCACGTCGTTCGTTTCGAGCGAAGGTAACATGGGATGAAATACGTTCAATTAATTTTCGACCAAGTGTAATCGTTCATTTCTTCATTTCATTGCAATCGTTCATTTCTTCATTTGTTTATTCGTTTATTTACTTATTTGTTTATATATTGTCGTTATATTTTCAATAATATTAGACTTACTCGGCGAATTTGCTTGTTAGGGTCAAGAGATTATACTCTTTTAGTAAAAGATTGCTAGTAACGGTACGAATTTGGAATCGATAGGAAATTAATAAAAGTAGTAAACGAACGGAATTATTTTGTTAAATGCCGTAGCCCATTTTATTGCAAATGTTATAGTATTTGAAAAATAATGGGAAGCTAGTTTCAAGAATATCCACATATTACAAGATTCAAAATCTGAGTAATAAATTCTACACTTCTTCGTCCTTCAGCTTAAGCAATGAAAATATTTTTAATGGAATAAAGGTAATGAAATAATGAAATTCATCTGTTTCAAGATACATAGTAGTTTGACTGAGAAGTTTTATCGCTTGTTTAACAATTTTAATCTCTCGAAAGTAATATACCAACGCAATTAAATGTTTCTAATCTTCCTGTCGTTTTAACTTGCAGCTTCCATTTTTGTTTTAAACGCATAAAATCCACAGTCCAATTATAGCTAAAAAAAACGTCGTTTGTAAGATATATTTTCCTGCTCGTAATTTCCTTTCTCAAAGAGATTGCAATAGCTAGCTGGTTCAGATAAACCGCTACCACGGCGATAATAGAGGTTATAAATAAAGGGAAAGAATTATTGCCAAGTCTGGTGCGTCGCAAAAAAGGTTAAAGTTTATAATTGATCGAATGAAACGAGCTAGTGCGACGGGGTTCGGGAAGAGAGGCGGGCTGCCTGGAGAGGAAATGAGGTTACGGCTGACTTTATACATAAATAACATAATTAACAAGGAAACGGACGATACTATGGTTCGACGACTAATAAAGTTCATAATTCGCAGTGATTGATCGTCGGGGCGCGTTCATTCATTGCGAACCGACCGGTTCGCAACTCCACGGCGAATTAGTTAATTACAGCGGCTTTGGAAATGTTAATCGAATCCTGATTACACAAAAGAATATCTTATTGAGCAACACCCGTTAGATTGGCAAGGCGAGGGGGCCCCGACCGCATTAGTAAAAGTGAACCGCTACGCCATGCTACCAGCACACCTCATCTCTCTTCCTAACACTGATGTCTCCCGTTATTCTAATCGACCGGAGACTTCGATGCGTGCACAGGACATGTCTCCGGACGGTCGCGCGCCTCGAATAGAACCTAAACGCACGCGTGCGACTATTCGCGACGGACGTTAATCGGAGATTGTATTTTCAACAAAATAAAGATCCAGCTTAAATTCTTCCGGACCTTTTGCTCGGTATACACGTGTTCCGCAGAATTTCCATTTGGATTAGAGAATTACATTATGAAAATTTACAACCGTTCACCGGCGAGCCTTCTAGGTTAATTGCCGGGGAAAAATCGCGCATGCTCCGTTAATTTCTATTTAAAAGAAATGATTTTATAATTCCGCAAGATTTGCAAACTACGTTCCGCAATTTCTAGCGACGTTTGCATAATGCGCTCAGGGTTGCTGGCAGATTCACTCTGAAATTATTGCAGTGAATAATTAGACTGCCGTGCAGCCGATTATTGTGGAGTTGCCAATTACCGTGCCTTCGGTTTATTTTCAAGCATAATTAGCCTCGAATTTATCGAACAAGAAGTATCAAATTTTTTATTTTTAGTGTTATTAAATAATGAACGTGTCAACGATTGACGTCCTTGAAATATCACAAAAATAATTTTAATTCTTTAATTCATTTTTTCTTTAGCGAACTCTAAATTGTATACATAGCTTGTATATTAGTATAATAATAAAATTACAGTATACAAAAATACAAATACAAGGTCAAATACAAGGTAAAACAAATACAATTTAAATAAAATACAGCAAGTACAATTTAAATAAAGTATAATTAAGGAGGTGAAATGTCCTGAAAACTGGCAAATTGGTAGATAAAACCTCTTAACTATGAAAGGGAAGGGTGATTAGCTCCTCTCAGCGTCCGTCAAGAATGAAGAATAACAATACGAAGCATCAAGAAGAGGCTCGTGTTCGACAGATGGAAATCGCGGAACGAAAGCGAGGCCGGCAAGATTTGCTGCCGAAAATTTTGTAGTAGCATTAGTAACAGACGAACACGCTGATCAATTTCTATGAATTAATAAATCGCCCGAGGCCGAACTGGTGCTTACGTAATTCGCAGAAGAGGCAATCTCTCCGGAAGAATGTTCGTTGCGTTTTCCACCCCTATTTTTAACACACCCGACGAACTTTCTCGTCGCGGAGTCTGCGTACGATGGAAGAAAGAAAGCGCCGTCGAACGAAATGCCAAATATACTTGGCAGCGGACATCTGTGCTGGTTGAACAGACCTCTGGAGAAGATCCCTGGATGTTTGCTTATTTTAAACTTATTTGCATAGAACTTTCGAATATCACTGGCGCAGTCCGAGCGTAGAAAGCAGCTAAATTCGTCGACGACCTTCCTCGCTGACCGACGATAAATGCAAGAGTATCTTTTCAGACCCGGACGATTAGACAGCGTCGAAAGAGTTATTACATTTACCTGATTATTTAAACAATTCCGGAATCTGTAACGTACTGGAAAATGTTCAAAAGTATAGAACAATTATAGAAAAATTATATACGTCATGGGGTCGTTATTAAAGAATAAACTGTTTTATCAATATAAATGTTGTTGTATACGCGTTTGATGTGGATCCGGTTTGTAAGGCCGGATTTGTTTATAAACGCTTGGTACAATGCCGTATTAATAGATGTATGTTTGTTTTATATACACTTTATTTACACTGTACAAGTATACTAGTTGCGATGTTTGATGGTGTTTTACTACGTTTACGTTTGGATGTGTTATGTATGAATGTTAGCTGTGATCTTAGTTTGATGCGTTATGTATGAATGATTACTGCGTTCTGTCTCTCGTTTGTCGTGTTCTGTCTGTTGTCACCTCGGTGTTTCGTTAATTGGTGGAGGATAGTTTTGGTGGAGGAAATGAAATGTTTTCGATTGGAGGTGGGTGTGTCGCAGGGAACTTGGAATGAGGAGTGGGAAATTTGGTAGGAACTTCGTGTTTGCATCGTCTTCTTTGTTAAAGTAAAATTATGAAAGTTTGTCCGTGTAACGGTACCGTGGGTCTGTCACACGTGTTGTCCGTTCGTCGAGTCGAGTTTCGGTAAGTACGGTAGTCGTAAAGTAATTGCGTTAGTCGTCGTTCGTCGGAATTTGCCTATTGTCGATTGATTCGTATGTTTATGGCTTAATAACTAAAGAGGGACGGCTAGGCACTTTCGACCATCGGTGTTGCCGTCGCAACAAATGTCTTTCCTAATCAAGAATAAACTTTAAATATTCTTTCAATAAGAAAGATATGAAAAGATAAAATAAAAGAATAAAAAGAATTTCGTAAATAGGATTTGTTCCTTAGTTGAGTCCATATAAATACATAATTACATCGCGCGAAGTCTGAGTTAGCCAGAGGGTTGTTTGCAAAATTCAATCATCGATACAAAAAGACAAGGAATTAATAAATTAACAAAACGTTTG
Source organism: Augochlora pura (assembly GCF_028453695.1). NCBI lineage: Eukaryota > Metazoa > Arthropoda > Insecta > Hymenoptera > Halictidae > Augochlora > Augochlora pura. The sequence goes on along the minus strand of NC_135774.1, from coordinate 18,141,494 downwards.
ATAATCAAATGTGATATACGAGTTTGTTGGTCTGAATTTTGAAAAGCGGCCAAGTGCCGTATTAGGTGTTTCCTACGCATCCCCTCGCGTTTTCTACGACTTCTTTTGATTAAAACACGGGGAGGCAAACCGAAGCACCGGACGACAATGGCTGCCGTGTAATTTGTCAGCAAGAGGGTCGTCGGGACGGGAAGGGAGCAGAATCCTGCGAAGCGGATGCCGCTCGAAGCCAGAAAACGCAGCCAGGATCGGGCTCGCGTGACCGAAGATCCTGACCGTGGCCCAATGCCGAGAATTTCGTACTGGGAAACGGTCCGCGAAACGATTCGCATGCCTCTCGCACGTTTCCAGCAATTCTGCAACGGTCTGAAGGAAAGTGGAACGCAAACGGGAGCGGCGATTATTCCTTCGATCGCCAAGAAAATGTCTCTACGGAAAGTCGAGTACTGGAAATCAAATCGACGACTCTCGACGTGTCGCATGGATAGTCTACGAGATATAGTTGTTCGCAATGATCGCAGTGCTGGATTTCTCTTATAGAAATATATAATATCTATTAATAATATCTGCGTAATTCTTCGAATAACGATATATTGAATATATTTTTCGATTTATAATATATCGAACAAATGTCTCGACTAATAATATATTGAATAAATTTCTCGAATAAATCTTACCAATAAAGTTTTATTCGTTATTCGAATAAAATGTGCCCGAATATGGCTCGTTTGCCACCAAAATGGATAGAATAAAGAACGAAAATTCAGAAATAAAATCTTGAAAATATGTTGAGATCAAGAAGAATGTACAAATACTGAAACTAAAAGTTGAATTAACCCTTAGGGCTCTAAATACTCCCGGCCAAAACGATCAGTAGGGACGGTGCGCGGCTAGTGCTGACGGTCGCTGGGGACGGAATAGTTTTATGCTAGACTGAACTAAGTATTTGAGGCGCAAACAGTAATATATTATAGTAATCTTTTTGCAAGGGGTTAAATAATTAAAGAGTGCTATTTTGAGTGTTTATTTAAATTACTACCGAGTGCCCCTGTATTATTTTTGAAAAAAAAGTAACTGCACATTGATCGAAAAAATCGACAGACGCATATAGGCGCCCTTAGTCCACGCCGATGACTTAGAGTAAACGCATATCTGCGTCCTTCGGCCACAACGACGACTTTCGCCAAACGCATATATGCTTCCATAGAGCCCTAAAGGTTAAGGACATAGTGCGAGATCTGAAAACTGTGTTAACGACGACATGTTATAGAAAGATCAAAAGAAGTACCAATAAAGTTGAAGAGGAACCGCAAAGATATTGACAAAGAAAATTAATATTATTATATTGGTTACAAAATGAAAAGTACGAGTACCCGCGAATGCAATACCGGATAACGAGTTATAAATGTAATTCGTGTAAAATGGAATTCGAAGTTTATCACGGTTGCATTCCAACATCGTTCCTACTACGACAAGAAAGAATTCCGTGCCCGGTGGAATCCCGAAAACACGAGTGCATTCCGGGACTGGAATGGCGCATTAGTATGCAAATAGTCGGATCCAGATGCCCGAAGCTGCTCGAGCACTTCGACTCCATCCTAACTGCTTATCCGAAGGACGACTACGAATCGCTGAAATCACCGGTTCCTCCTAGCCGCGACAGAGGGTTCCCAGAACAACAATCTCCTCGAGTTTTATTTCTCTTATAAGAAGATCTCGCGAATCCGTCCGAGTCCTCCATCTTGCTGGCTTTGTTCCGCGGACGGTTCCTTTGTGTACTATTGTTTTATGGAGAGCATCGGTTCCTGAATATTCATATTCGCCGGCAATAGGTTACACCTGAATTCACGTGCGACGCCTGAAACCGAGGAGACCAGTGGGTCAGTGGGTTATCATGTTATGGGTATTGTGGGTTACATGTATACACGTTATATGTAACGTATCATCACGTTAATCATGTGGAATCCAGAAGCTGCGGGCCACCGGATCGGCCGCCATATTGGCCAAGAGTTCCTCCTCCCCTCTATTCGTTTCGTAATTCAACCAGTGGTATGTTAATTGATCCATTCGTATTCGTCTCCGAACGTTATTTTCGAGAATATTCCTCCTAATCGTGTATCGAGCATTCGAGAAAAAAGCTGACGTCGACCCTTCCAACATAGGTGATCTTCTGAAAGCTAAATAACAATTTTATTTTATAAAAAATGATTCGTTACTCGTTGATACGTCTTCGGAATTATTTAGAGAGATTTATTCGAATATCTATACCTCGTTCGAAAATCTGTTCGAAGAAATTAATCCTTAGTTAAGAATAAGACTGTTATTGATAAATAAATCCAGAGGCTGCATCACTTCTTCAAATAAAAATCGCCGTACTCTGCTGTTCATTACTTCATCCATTCGCAGCCGCGGTCGGCTAATAAATTCACGGAGATCGGTGACAAACTCTTACCCGGCACCGCGAACCCACAAAGAAATTCCAGTCGGTGCTTCCGGTAAAGGAGCAGTACCGGTCTCGAGGTGACGGGGAAAGCTTTCAAAACACTTGGCAATCTTCTTTCTCTTTTTCCGGGTTAACGACGGCCGGGACACTTGTCGGTCGTTTCCTTTTTCCGCGTGGCGTTGCCCGTAAGCCGTCGATCTAAGGGAAACATTGCCATAAAAATTCATCGAAATGCCCTGAAAAAATCCGCGGTCCCGATACGGACAATTTGAAACTCTCCGCGCATTCGGGCAAGAACGACGACACATTTTTCGATACCGTTCTGACGGCTTCAGATGGCTTCGCTCCGATAAAAAGCCTCCGCCCGGCCGCCGGGAATATCGGTCACGATGTTTAAAGCGCCGATGCATGACAATCTTTTGCGCCGAGTAGACTCGCCGCCGCAAAACCCGGACCGTCTCGAATTCGAGCGAACGTATCCTTGCGAAATCCCGCCGGTTTTGCTGTCCCAGATCTGTTACAAAATCCGCTCGCGAAAGCACGGGAACTTCGAACGGATTCAGAACGATCCTTCTTGCCAATCTCATCCTCGATCTCGCAAGTTTCTGCTCGTGGGACAAGTCGACTTCTTTGTCAGGTTTTTTCAGCAATGTTGAATGGTAGTTCAGCGTGCGAAGAAGCTTAGCAACTTCTTCCACAACTTTCCAACCACCAACGAAAAGAAAGAAAGCCTCCTATCCCGATCGTTCAACCATGCGGCAAATCTGCGCAGAGGATCCATTCGAAGCACCGCTTGGTAGGGCAAATGATTTCGGATCGCGAAATTTTAAAAACCAAATATTCGTTCAAGCAACGATGGAGGGGGTCGTATCGAAATATCAACTACCGTGCCCGAAACACCCTAATATACATACATATATTGGACGACTAGTGTATCTTATTTTATAACAATGCCAAGACTGCATTAATTTATATTAAAGGAAGAAGTGTTCCCAAAAGTTTCTCCAAGAAGTATATTTACAACATTAGAAATTCTAAAAGAAAAGATCATGAAGAAATAAAAAATCGGTCATTTTGGCCAGTCTAGTAGATTTACTGTAATAGATCTAGCGTAGTAGATTTAGTGTAGTAGATCCAGTGTTGACGTCGATCGAGAACGAAACCGTGCGATGGGGCCGGCCTTTAATTTCATCGGAACGCGGTCAACGCGCGTGTCGTGATTCGTTTGTAGAAATTACGCAGCCGAAACGTTGATTTCCTGGTTTCCGCGGTGTCAACGGACCGTGGTGCTCAAACGTCGACGGGGCCGCAGCAAGAGTTGCGCAACAAATATTCGCGATTTCCCGTTCGAGACCACGCGGTGATCAACCGGCGAGCCGACGAGGCGACCTCGAGACCTCGAATCGGCTTCTGTCAAAAGAGAATCGCACGCATTCAGCTCTACCATGGAATGGGCATAGTCTGCGACCTATAAAGACCGCCTGGCGGGCCAACGCGCAGGTGCGCTGCTCGTCCGCTCACCCGACGGCCGCCCGTTCGTTGCCTCTACCTGCTCGACACGGGAACATTTTCGGGCCCCGAAAGGCGATGAAACGAAAGATCGCCTTCACTGACCGAAATTTCGATAGGTTAATTTTTATTTTCCTGAATAACAACAACGTGTTTCACGTAATACTGCTGCCTTTCGTTAATAACGTTTCGTTAGAAAGATATTCGAAGAAGCTACAAATATATCAATTTGCGTTTATTAAAATGTTTAAAGAAAGGAATGAAACATATGGTTGTCGTAATAATTGCCGCTTCAAATGCAATAATTCGTGCGCAGTCGCGATCTGAAGTCAAAGTATTACCATGGCGCCGGTGTTACAACCGTGGTCGGTCTTCCCTGGAACGAAATGAATGAACAAAGCTTTTCTAAATTGCACGAAGAAGTGAGAGGCATCTGCTAGCCTCCGGTTGAAGCTAGTCCTATTTACAATTTTAAATGGAAGCGATTAGATCGGTCGTAACGCGTGAAAAGAGAGTAGTGCGGGTTCGTTAGCTGATACTCTCGGCTGTAGGAACATCTTCCGTGGGGATCGAACGATCGATAAGCAGACAACTTTTTCGAGGATGCCTAGGCCTGTGTAATTAAAACTCGCCCTAGAAGATCGCCGACGATTCACGGGACAACGATAAACGAAGCCGAAAGCGTGACAATTAAACTGGGACGGGAGTTTGTTAACGAAGCGGCCGGGGGGATAAGTATCGGGATGGACGCAGACGGTGAATTAGCGAAGAAAACGGTGCCGGTTTTAATTGAATTCGCCTCGCCGAGCTTCGTGAATTTCAAACACGAAATAAGCGTATTTTTCGTAAGTTTTTTACAAATTTGATTGCACTTTACCCAACAAGCACTGGACCTGTTAAAGACATTCGATTTTCATCCATTTTACTTCTGAACGTCATACGCTGTAAATAGGAGCGTATGATGTTTGTATGATGTTTGTATGATCTTAGACTTTAAATCAACGCTCAAAAAATATCCATAAGATATCTTTTAGACATCTAAAGGACGTTTTAAAGATGTCTAAAAGATTCCTTGATTTGTGACAAAAGACATTCTAGGATGTTCGTAGCACATTCGTGACTTTTCGAGTATTATCGAGACGTCACTATCGTACCGTTTAATCGCAAACGGATCAAATTAACCCTGCGTTCGATGCACGTGGGTGAAATCGTGTAAATAAAATAACACATCGTTCGAAAGGGAATAAACGTCACAAAGAACAAGATGGCCAATTGTCTGCAACTATAATAACGAGTTGGACGGCTATAATAATCGCATCTCCCCTTCCCGAACTGTCCATTCTTGTTTACAGTCTAATGGACAGTTAGAGAGAGAGAGTGTTTACTCCACTGTCTTAACGACCGATGATGAACCGCGACAGCCGTAGGAAATCCCTCGGCGTATCAAGGCTGGAAACATCGAGCTCTAATATCAGTTGATTAGCAAGACTTCGTAAAAGTAGCAAGGACACGCTTGCACGGCGCGTTGGTGGATCCGTCGAGGGGCGCCCAAACGAAAGTAACCGAGCGTCCTCCAGAGAAAATCGCCGTGAAATATCTCCTCCGCATCCCGCCGGTAGTAACTTAGCAGCGATGACGTCGATGAAAAGCCTCTCGATCGTCGCGTTGCTGAGAAACAATTTCTCGGCGTCGATTAACGAGGAGCGGCCGGGAGCCAGCGGGGACAGGACGCCCAGTTGCATCACCCGAGGTGCGACGAGAAAAAATCGCGAGAGCCATTATCAGCGTTCTTCCATAAAGTCAGCCTAAGAATGCCCATTTCCCTCGGCACAATTCCAGACACCCCATCGAGAGAATGGATCCCGAAGCAGGTACGACGACACATCGAGTCAGGGAGTGCCGAGGCGTCGAAAGCCAGAGCGAGAGAGGTCACCGGAGACTCGGCAATCGAGAGAGAGGGCATCAGAGTTTCAGAGACCGAGAGAGAGAATATCGGAGACTCGGAGACCGCGAGGAAGAGAGAGAAAGAGCGGTCGAGAAAGAGAGGGGCCTGATGGAGCGGTGGTGGGACTCGGGCTCGGGAGTCTCACGCGTTGCTTGGGTCCGCAGTCCTGAGAGGAGCGTAGAGGCGGTCGCAGCTCGGTGTCCCGCTGACAGTGGTGCGCGTTTGGTGGCCTAAGTAAAGGGTCCAGTCAGCGGAAGCAGCGTGTCTTTGGACAAAAGAAGCCCCGAGGACAGAGGAGCCAAAGCGACAGGAGTCAGCGCTCAAAGGAGGTGAAACAGCGCCATCTGCGCGATTCGTGCGTCCGTGGGTCGAGAATAGGACCCATTCCGGTCTGCGATCGCAACCCGTCTCGCAGGGTCTGAGAGGAGCCGATGAGGCTCGCGAGAACATCGGAGACGACGGCTCGCGTGGCTGACGCCTGCGGCCGCGCCTCTGGATTCCAGCAGCGCCGACTCGCCACTCGGCGAGCCCCTTGAATTCCGTTTCTCTCAGCCCGAGTCCTCGCGAGAGTCTCGGGCGTGTTCGTGTGCGGGTTTCGGAGTGTGCCGGGTGTGTTACCTGTCGGTTCCCTGGTGCACGTGGAGGTAAGGGGCGACCGGACGGACGACGACGCCACTGCGCGAACCGCATACCTCAGGAGGAGACCTGGGCCTGTCGGCAGCCGAAGTGGGGGAAGCGGGTCCCGGAGAACGTCGCCCGAGAAAGAGAGAGAGTGAGACCGTGCGTGCGAGAGAGAGAGGGAGAGAGAGAGAGAGGTAGAGAGGTAGAGGGAGACGACCGGAGGAAAGAACCCGACCCGCGAGCGCCTAGCCTGCTAGCGAACGGAGAAGGAGGTGCGGGGAAGAGAGCTGATGCGAGGAGAAGGAGGAGGAGGGGTAAGACCCGTCAGAAGGCGGCCATAATGGCCTGACGCCGATCTCGGGCAAGTGGCGGCTACAGCTGCTGCGAAATAGAGCCGAGAGTGGCTCTCCTCCACGTCTACGCACGCGTATTTTGCAACGTCCGACTGGAAAGTGACTGCGTAATCGCGAGTGAAGTGAATTCACCGGGTCTCTGGCTCGCCTGTCGCGTCCGCCTCGTCCGCGCTTATCTTCGTTTACTTCGTGCTCGATGCTTTTGGTGTTGTCCCGCCGGGTGATTCTAGTTGTTTCCGGATCGTGTTCCATCGAGCCTTCGTTGTCCGGGAGCCTGTGACCCGTTACACCTCGGCTTTGAGTATACCGAGAAGATGAGGGGCGCCAATCAGGACACGGCGACGCCGTATTGTCGCTGCAGGGTCCTCTACCTGGGCAGCTCCGTGCCTCACGCGAGCAAGGAGGGCCTTCTGGGTGTCCAGGAACCGCTGAGGGAGTTGTACCCAGAGCAGGGCGCCTTGGGTGCCCGCGGTATCGACTCCTGGCTCAGCGTCTGGAGCAACGGCCTGCTGCTGGAGAACGTGGACGAGCACCGCAAGAAGGTGACCAGATTCTTTCCGATTGAGGCGCTCCATTATTGCGCCGCGGTGAGACACGTGAAAGGCGGAAGCGGAGACTCGTCGAACACGAGGTTCCTGCCTCTGGACTCCCCGTTCGCCAGGACCCCGAGCGCGAACCATCCACCTCTGTTCGCCGCTGTGCTGCGGCGCACCACCGGTATCAAGGTGCTCGAGTGTCATGCGTTTATCTGCAAGAGAGACATGGCGGCCAACGCCCTGGTCAGGTGTTGCTTCCACGCGTATGCCGACAGCAGCTACGCGAAAGGTCTCGACCCGTCCGCCGCCACCACCAATGGCGTTACGAACAACCATCCGTCGAACAACAGCCTCTACCACACGCTAGGAGGCTCCAGCACCACCCTCGACAGTCCCCAGGCGAACCGTCTGGACACGACCTCGACGGACGACCTGAGCCTTTATAACGGCGACGAGAACCACAAGGTCTGGGCTCGGGGGCGCGACGAAGTGGACGGCCTCTACCAAGAGCAGGGCACCCTGCGGAGCACCAAGGGCTCTAGGCCGCGTCAGCTGATTGCACCACCTCCTCCGCCACCGCCACCGCCACCACCTTCCCAGCCGTTGCTCCTGGAGGAGTCGTCCTCCTCCTCGGTCCGCAGGAAAGCGAACAAGAAGCTGAAGAAGCTCAAGAACAGGAACTCCCACGAGGATCCGCTACAGCAGCCGCACCTCCACCCGCAGTTTCAGCAGGGGATCTACACGAACGGCCATGGACACCATACCCTGGGCCATCCTGTCAGGCAGCAACACTACCACCCTCATCCGCTGCCTCCCAGTAGCAGATCCGTCGCAGGAACTCTGGCCAGACCGGCGCCTGTCCTCTTGGTGCCCGCCGCCACACTGCCTAGAAAAGCTCATCATCATCCTAGAGGACTCAGACCGATCCCGGCCGCTGCTCCCATAGTCCCCGTGTACGCTCCGCTTCCGGTGGTGCCACCGCCTCCACCGGCCGCCGCCATGTACCCCGCTGGTACCTACGGAACTGCAGGAAACAGGAGCAGGAGGCAGCACCCTGACGCAGACACCTCGACTCTTGGAGCCTCCAGGAGGCTGGCCGCTTCTCACGCTGACTTAACTACCGCGGAGATGAACCGTGCTGCGGGGGACAGTCCCGAGAACGAGTCCCGGTTCGGCACCGGGATCTACCGGCGGAAGGGCCACCTGAACGAGAGGGCGTTCTCGTACAGCATCCGCGCGGAGCATCGCAGCAGAAGCCACGGCAGTCTGGCCTCTCTGGGATTCAGCGGCCAGAACGGCACCGCGCTGCCCAAAGAGGAGAAGAAGGACAGAGAGATCGCGCAACTGGTTGCCGGGCTCAGTCTGGACGACAGCCCGGAGAGAACCATACCCGCGGCCAACTCCAGAACCGGGTACTCCCATCATCAGCAGCCGCTACCCAGGCCGCGACCTCGTTAACGCCCGAATCGGACTGAGCGTTCTGGCTAACTCGGATCCCCTCGACCCGCCATCATCCAGGTGGATCCCAGTGAAACCTCGTCGGTTGTTCATAGGCCTCTGTTTGTCGACGCAGATCTTCCTTGGTTTCGCGGAACGATTGACAGTGCGGACGGGGTTCCGATCACGTCTAAGCTACGACGACGCGTACGGTGAACTAGGAGATAAGGACTCTCGGGATCGATATATTTGTAGATAAACTGGGTAAAGAGGAGCTCTCGGAGCGACTCCGGGACTCGTTGGTTCGCGATGTCCGCGTGGAAAATCGCGCTGGGTGGCTTGGCCGCGTCCGCGACTGGTTCCCCGGTAGCTTTCGATTCCCGGAACCAGCCGAGTAGGAAAATCACTCGGGCAGCAACCCAATATGGCACCCGGCCTCATCCTCGTCGCCAGTTTCTAGCCGTGACCTCGTTACCGCGGTAGATAGAGCCGAGCGCGATCGAATTCGAGGCCTCCAGGCTCGTTTAGTCCTCGTGGCCGTACCGGAATTCCGAAGATTCTTCTCTGTATTTGAAAGTTTTGTAATCACAACACTAAACAGCGGTAACGTGGATCTATGAACCCTATTCAAATTGGAGTCTTATTTATCGGATCATCTTGGGCGTGATCTTGAAATGTCGTGTTAAATCGATTCTTCAGATCTTTCATGTTTCGCTTTCGTTCAGAATTTATCGGTGTACGATTACCGGACCCCAAATTTTGTGTGCAAATTGAAAATTGTTTATATCAATGACAAGATACAAGAGCTAGATGCACGTGGAATTCTGTGCTTGATTACTTTAATAGATTTATAGCGATGCAATTGTACCTCTAAACAATGGTAAGGTTTTCACAATTTTGCTTTTCTGATCTCCCGCGGTCTAATGATCGATCTTGGCGATTATTTAACACCACGTTCAAGACTTTGTAATTATAAATAATTGATTAGGGATTATCGATTGTAAATAATTGTGAACAAGACTCCGTGAATGCGGCTCTATGCTTCGAGACGTTCCGAGGAACTTGGCAGATTCGGGGATAATTAATTCGTCGGGAATATTTCGAGAGAAAGTGTTCGCTTGTCTGACTTGAAAGCTCCGCTGGTCCAGTCACGAATTGAACATTCTTTATGGAGAATCGCGGAAACGAAAGCGGTCTTCCTGTTCTGGACGGGAATCGACTAATTAGACTCGAATTATTGTCACCCGGCCGCGGCCAAGAAGATCGTTCTAATGGCCGGAGCTCGTTAGGAGAGCGAAGCACGCGGGCTCGGCTGAGAAAACGTGTCGCTTGCTTTTCCAGCCGTTTCGCTTCATATGGAGACGAGCCTCGAACCTGTTGATCCGTCGATCCCCTTCGATCGTGAACGTTTACCGAGTGGCCGCGATCCACCAACACTGTTCGCACTCATAAAAATATTATTACGAGTCAAAGGAATTATCGGTCGATCTCGGTGCATTTGCGGTGCCTGGGAATTCCCAAGAAAGAACGCCTAATAGCTTTTATTCTTATCAAGACAGACCTTCTAGTCAGGAGGAAACATTTGCACGAAGACCCGCCAATTACCGTTAACCAGTTAACGCGAAATGTTGCCATTTCTTCCGGCGAGAGTACTCGCAGAAAACAGCTAACTGCTTGAGAAGGATACATGCTTGCTGTTCTTTGTTCAATTATGTGTTCTTTGAAGCTGTAACCTTTAAGCAAGGATATCAATGTACAGTTTTGTTAGAGATCGTATAGTTAGAGAAGCTTTTTTCGAAGAGATGGATACAGTAAAATGTCTGATCAATTCAATCTTCACCAGCTAAATGTATCTGTATTTCTTGTTAAAATTCTGCTGTATTTCTATGTGGGAAAAATATTGTTGGTCTCGTTTTTCGTAATTCAATTTAATACTTCAAAGATTTTATGAATTCGGTGTAATCGAATCGCTTGACTTTTTAATTTTTAATCTATTACATTTTTTGGAAAATTGTTGAAATGCTGACTGACTAAAGAGGTTCTTTATTCAATTATGTATTATAAAAATGTATACACTTATCAAACAGATTGCAGCAGCTAACTGGTTAAGGTTGTAGTAAACCCTTCAACTAAGAACAACTTTCAGCAATGTTTTTATAACGTAAAACATTAATGAAACTTTTCGTTGCTTTCTATACATATTTTTCCACGTTTCGATAGTAATTAACATAATTATATTTCCGTCTGTCATTCGGCATGCATTTTTTACTCCTCACAGTTTATTGATCTTTATTGGAACAATAAATCTTGTTCTCCGTGAACGACAACGTTGTTCGATCTATAAATCATGTTTCATATAAAGCAAAAAGGGTAGAGATTTTTATTGAAGTATGAATTGGATGGGACTGCACGTTTTTGCATAATTTCTGCATTTTTCATTATTCAGAAAAAAGAACAAGATTTAGTATCCCAGTAGACGTGAATAAAATGCAACAAGAAGAATATCTCTGTGTCTTGAAATATCGAAGAATAGTTATGGAAAGTGACAAAAAGTTTCATCAGCGTTTCACTTTATAAAATAATTGAAAGCGTCCTTAATTTAATGGTTTGCTCGAACAAGTTGGTACTCGAGAAACAGCTGCGCAGAATCTACGAAACAGAAATTGTGTCGCCTTCTACTGGCTCGTCGGTTAATTAATTTTAGAGAGCACCGATGTTTCCTGCCGCGGGCAACATAGCGGCGATTTAAATTCCTGCCGAGAGAGCCTTCCGTCCCGTGAGAACGCCAGCATTAATCTTAATTGCGTGGGAAGGAAAAAATTACGCGACACGGTGAAGACCGCCATAGAATTAAACCATAAAGATCGTTCCGTGGGCCACTGGCCTCGTCGAAAGCGAGAGCAACGAATCTCGTTTCTCAACTGTCTTCGACAGGATTGCAAAAAGTCATTCGATTTCCAAAGAATAATCAAAATCCATTGGCGACGAACACACCTTAGTAAAAATATTTGGAAAAGTATTGCAAGCAGCTAATGAAATACTCTCGTTTGCGCAAAATGATATTTCAAGATCCATTTGATATCATAGAAATAAGTATTGAATATAGTCATTTATGTCGTGGTAATAAAAATGATTAATTTAGGTAGTATTTTCTTAAAATCAACCGCAAATAATTATTTGAGCAGTATTTATAATGAGAAATTATTTGAAATAGTATCTTCCTAAACTAAACTGGAAATAACTCGTTAAAATAATATTTTCTCAAGATATAATGGAAATAATTATTTAAAATAGCATTTTCTCAAGACATACTTAAGGAAATAACTTCTTGAAATAGCATTTCATGTTTCTAAATTTCTCTTAACTATTTGAACTTCTATTTCTTGGAAGAAATAATAACGAGAGAAAATCAGATAAAAGAATAAACCTAAAGCAACAGAACAAACACATATTGCTCAGTAAAATAAACACTTTTTCTTATATTTCCAGGAATTATCAGTGTGAATATTTGATAAATCGTAGACTGGTTAATGGAAAAGGTAACTTTTACATTTCCGGCTATGTTTAAACAAAAGCTAAGCTTGGTGAACGTTCGCAAAATCGAGACCTTTGCGAAACCTGTCGGCGAATAATTAAAATTTCTCAGGACCGGCTCGGGCGGCCATGTTTCTTTCCTTTCGAAATCGATCGCAGACTCGTTCTCTTATGCATCAGTGACTACTCATTGCCATCGTCGTGTATGCATAGGCAATTAGGCTTGATTATCATCGATTCGTGGTCGATGTCAGCCGGCCACACGCGCCTCGTTTCGCAACTCCGTGCAGATTTCCTCGTCGTTAACTACCTAGCATCGCGGGCACAATTTAGGCGAATTGAAAATCGATCTCTCAGTTTCATCGAGCTCTCGTTCGAGATATTTGGACGGCTCAGAAACCAATCAGTCTGAGTTCATTAACTCCAACTAGATAAATATGTCAATATTTATAAATATACTAATATTTAATTATTTCTTTCAACTCTTCAATTCGTGATTTCACCTTTTTAAATTATTTTTATTTCGTTTAGCCAACGTGTGGCGAATACAAGTGTTGCTGTCTATTGTTTGTTCATGTATAAATCGTCTATATTAATTCATTATCCGAAAAATTATGTAACAAAGCTAGGTTCGCACTATCCAACTAACTAACAAAGAAAAGTGAATTTACAGTTTGATATTGGCTTCCGAATCGTCCATTTAGCTCTTTCGTTCGTAACGTTTCAGTATTGCAATCTTTCCATAAAGTTCGACCGTTCATGAATTATTCAACGAGCAACGTATCGACGCCAAATCACTTTGAAACGCGAACGTTAACAATTTCCTTGTAGGTTGACGACATTCACTCGTTCCATTTCGCAGAGAACTGTTGCGAACTCTCTGACACTTCGAGGTGCGCATAAACTTTGGCGAAGCAACCTCCGTGCAACACAGCATTCCATTCGGCAGCCTCATTAGCCTCCGAGCACCCGGTTAATTAAGATCACTGCAACTTCCTTCGCAAAGGCCGCAAAAAAACCTGCGACGTATGGAAATCGTGTTATTCATGTTTCATCGGTCGGCAGCGTGCAGTGTCGCTTCTGTTTCGTAACCATGAGAGATCGAGAGAAAAAAAATAATCGCGAGGCGATATTGGTTTCAAGGTGTCCCGGGTGCAGTGGACCGAATTAGTGCTGAATGCATAATCGGCTAGAAATCGAGTCCCACATGGTTCTGGGAAATGTCTTTGTGCCGTTACCAGATCCCTGTTTGCAAAACTCCGCGGACTTCTCTCGTTTTAGCCACGCTGATCTATTTCTCCATTTTCGGTGAACAATCTCGAACGAATGCTATGAAGCAGACGTCGAGACTGTTATAAACACGTTTCCGGTCGGCAGTGGTTTCATTTTAGCCCTTTCAGTCTGAATGTCGATACACCTTAATAGTTTAGTAATTAATAGTTTTGTTTCTTCTGCTTTTCGAGTTTTTCAATTATCAGATTCCACGTTATTGGAACATAATTCCAATATAAATCCAATATAATTCGAACATCATTCAAATATAATTCGATATAGTTGGAAAACATTTCGAATCGTTATAGAAACAAATACGATCGTCATTGGTTACCTGCTTTAAAGCGTAAAAATTTGACGCGAGCGCACGCAAGATGCAGCCGCTATCGATTGTTACGGAACACGGTATTGTTGTCGAGGTGTGGATCGACGTGGGTTTGATCGGTATCGGGTGGAGGCATAAGTAGGTTGGCCGATCAGTTTTCGTAATCGTTCTCGCGGTCGCAGTAGTATGAAACGCTGACCTAGTGACGATTCGTCGACGAATTCACTGGCTTGCGCCACACCGAGACATTCCTTTCACTGTTCGTGAGTCAGAGGTCGATATTCTTCTCGATCGTTGACCAATTTCCGTGAGAAAGTTTCGCTCTATGCGATTTATAACCCTGAATTGTGAACGTCAAAATTCTTCTAATTTTGATAGACAACTACTCGCCAAAACGTATTGTTCCTAGAACGAATATGACATTAATTTGTTCAAAGAGATCGCATCACAAAATTTTATTGCAAAATATTCCATAGTCGCGCGTACAAGACTTTGAGTTTACAAAGAAGAGACAACGCGTTAACAAGCGATGATATTTATGGTAGAGTGTGTCAACGGAAGAAAATTAAGAGATTGTGTGAAAGTACTGGACACAGCGAGAAATCAAGTGACAAATCGATCGTAATTTATCATCGCCGAATCTGCGAAGTTTCGAATGTAAATAATCGACGATTCGGCAAAGCCAGTCGATAGTACGCGGACGCTGCCATTTTCTGTTCGCAGGAATCAGAACCAAGCATAACGACAGTGCCTTCGTTTTATTTCGATACTTTTCCTTGGGATTTCGACTCGACAGCGCTACCCCAGCAAGATCCAGCCTAGGGATCAGTGCCAAACGCCATAAAATGTTCGACTTGGTTTCCGCGGACCCTGGGTATCTCTGGACACTGCCGTGCATAAGTATCAGATCCATAAATCACTAAAGGATCGCCGGATCTTTTAGGAAAGGGTTCCAAGCGATGACGCTTTGGTCTAGGGTGATGCAGACGGTTACCGCAGAGCGACCAATTACTGTGCCTTTCGTTTGTTTATTTTATATATATATCGAGTAATATACAGCGTGTCTCGAAAATCGTAGTACAACCGGGTAGGGGGTGATTCTACATTAAAAAAGAAGAAAATATTTTGGTATAAAATTTTTTTCATCCGGTAATTCGTTTTCGTAATAATCGACTTCAAAGTTCGTTCAACTTGTAAACCATTTAATATAATTTGCTTGTTGTGTATTTCACTGCTCTGCTTGTCTCTGTCCGGGACAGTGTTTACAAATAGTGATAATTGTGCGGTTGAAACAATACAAAGTGTGTCTACTGATTACTCATTTTTTATTCTTTTTCACTACTTACTATTATAATGCTACAATAATTGTTGAAAATGTCCTTCTCGCTGCTGCATACATAAGTTTTCTCGATGAATTAATGACCTCTGAACAGATTGTAAATTGTTATCGCTTCTTAATTTTTCGAATGTCTCAGTAATCTTATGTTTCGAATATGTAACATTTGCTATATGCAAATTACATCATTTATGTTATAAACTAGCTATACACAAGCACGACACTTGATTTGATTAATAATACACGACAAGCAAATTGTATTAAATCGTTTACAAGTTGAACGAACTTTGCAGTCGATTACCACGAAAACGGAGGATTTTTTATGTAAAACACCCCCTGTCCGGTTGTACTACGAATTCCGGGACACCCTGTATATTCAAATTTCGTAATCTTTTCTTTTGTTGATTTTTGTACAGAAAAATGTTATATGTTTTGTTTGGCTAGCGTAAAGCTAACGATCGACGTTATTAATTTTATACTTCTTATTCAGCAAAGATAGCGTGAGTTAATTAATTAGTAACCGGCTGCACTATCCTGAGAGGACCAAAAGCACGTAAATGATGTTCGTTAAATTAGAAAATAAATAAATCTCATTGATACTTGTGAACGGCAGTCGATGAGCTGCAGGCGTGAATTTTCAAGAACGAATTACTGCGGCCGGGTCCCAAGTCGGACGCGGGTGCAACTGGAACTTATTTATTTAATCGCATGTGCCAGATCGCATGAAAGCTCCCCCTCGCGGAGTGATTTCAGCTCGACAATAATTCTTTGTTTTTAACCCTTTAGCCCGAATGGGATAACGTCCTCCGCGATATACGATCGGAGTAATCATTGTTCGTCCCTTCGTCGATTTATCGATATGGAGCTTCGTTCGTTCTGCCATCTTTAGTTAAATTGTCTATCTAGCAATTCTGTTAATAAAGCTTTAAATTAATAAAATGATAGATGGAATGATTATGAAAGTGATTGATAAATTCATTTCTAAATAAGTGAAATGAAATCAAAGAAATTGCATTTGGAACTCTCTCAGGAATACAAAATATTCCAGCATCGCTTAATGCGTTCACTGGCAAGCCTATTCTGAGGAAATCTGTGTTATAGACGCCACGTTTCTTCGTTTTAAATAAATTAAGAATGATTAGTAGAAAATAATAAATAGATCTTGGTTTATCGTTAGCTGTGAACCGCGTCGTGGTCAATGAATCGCTTTCAGGTGGGTGTCTACTATGAGATATCTCATAGGTGACAGTGAATGACTTGATCTTGATATAATGTTCCAAATGTTTTCAATTGGCATGGGAAATGGCAAATTTTGTAAATAAGACATTTTAAGTAAGGACGGCAGTATTTATCGCGCGAAATACCACGAGAAATATATCTGTATGCATCGATGGGCTCTCCTCGGAAAATCAGTCGTTTCCGTAGTTAATCTCTGTGTAACTCCCACAGCGTTGCATTTTTAATCGCAGCGGAGTCCCATAATATGGACACTAGACTGTACAATATCTCCAATGTTGTGAAGTTTACGATAGAGAAATGGGATGCGCGAAGGAACACAGGAGACGATCCATCTTTCCTTTTCAACTATCTGCGGACGTGTTATGTATATTGTTACGTGTCGATTGCCATGCAAGATTAATTGATAATAAACTAACAATGCAACGAACTTTTGCATCAGTGCTTTTATCGATTGAATACAATGTCACTGTTAAAATTGAACTTTCGTAAAGATTACTTTAAAAGCTTACCATATAAGTTTACTAAAATTTTCGTAAATCTCCCAAATAAGATGATTAAAAATTCCAAGAACTTTCCTAATAAGTTTATAAGAAGTTTTAAAAGTTTACCAAATAAATTGACTAGAAGTTCACAAATTTTTCGAAAATGTGAAACCAAAAGTATACAATATGATTACCTGACTTCAGCTCTATATACAAAATACTAATCCTTTCCACGAAGAAGTATTAAAATATAAAGTATTAATATATTAAAAGTAAAATATTCAATGTCAAAAAACATTTTCCCTTTCATTGATGTTGAGACAATAATAGTAATGCTGTAGTATTTGTAAATTCTTCTCAAGCCTTCACTATCCATTTCTTACAATAAATGCGTAATATCCACAATCTAATAATTACCATAACTTACACGCTTTTCAAGAAAGATTGCTAATCGACCAAGAGATCTGCAAATACATTTCACACCGACTACAAACGTCGAAATTTTTTCTGCGAATTATTCCGTAAGTGTGTTACGTGTCTCGTTCAACAGCTGAATGATTAATACCAAATAATCAATCGGTTGTACACTGCAGGTGCATTGCGAAGCCCGAGACGATGAGAAGAAGTCGCTGACACGGAATCACTCTAATCGTCCCACGTTTCCTGGTACCACGATTCCTCTGACCGGTATCGGCCGTTCGAAATGATCGAGCCCGCGGTTCGGGGATAATGATCGGTAAGGGTCGGTGGATTGCGGCTATAGGGATCGACGGCGTTCAGCGCGGCTCGAAATCAAGCGTTTCCTGCACGGTGCATTATGCACGGAGTGCACTCGCGGACACGGGTACACACGCGAGCCCTCCGTCGTCGACCACATTCCGTTCTCGCGTATAATTTTCAGGGTTAACCACAGCCGACGATAGACGCCGGATTCGCGGCCAGCCCGGGCGGACGTCCATGGAATGCAAATCGCCTTGATTGCCGGCATAAGTGGAACGCGATTTTCTTATCCCCCCTGTTCTTCCTCGCCTTCGAATCGTCCGGAACGAACGCGCCGTCGTGCCTCCGTTCGCCGCCATTTTTCACCGATTTTCATTCGATCCGATATTTCCTTCAACCTCTATCGATCTCGTGCGCAAAGTTTCATGATATTCGTTAATCCTTTCGTTGCGAAACACTTTGATAAAAGAAGATAGTAAAAAGCTTATAGTAACACTAAATTATTTTTCGTTGACTCTGAATAATAGATTCGTTGTCATGTATACGACGATCACGATTTCGTAGATGACTGCCATGAATGGGACACTCTTGTTTAGGACAAGATTATAGAAAAAATTAAACGTCCAATCTAATTCTTTAGAACCAAGGTTTACTTGCTCTAGTTCTAATTATTGATAAAGTTAAATATTTGCCAGAGTCATTGACAAATTTAGAAGTTTTTCATCTGGTGCAAAATTTCAACCTTATAACTTATCTCCCACTTTTATATGTATTAGATTAGATCGGATAGAATAAAACTCGCGAAATATAGCTATATACACCAGAAACGCTGCTTTCGAACGCATCAAGGCGGTAAAACCAACCCCTGAAGTTGATGCATCTGTTATTTCATTTTCTGCATAACTATGCAATACTGACAGATAGAACAAACTTATTTGGAGATAAACTGTGCGATTATTTAAGCCCTGCAACCTCATTGTAAAAAGAAAATCATTTTGGTCGTCAACATTTTTGAATTCCGCACAATTTCGTCGCGTTTATTATTCAATCGATAGATCTATGTCGGAAGGCGTCGCCATTAATTGCCAGCACACTGATTGCCACTGGTAATCTCGTCGGCCCGGATTGTTACGGGCACGACTCTTCTTCGGATCGAAATCAATCGTCGCCGAAAGTAATGTAAGGATTATTTTCAGGGTAAATCCCACGAAACTCCGTGGTAATAATAAAAGAACAAATAAGCGACTTTGATTAACAATAACAATAATAGTTTATTATTAATAACTCGCAACTTCCCACGACATACAACAACGATAATAACGATAACGACTCAACAACTACAATGACTTCAACAACTACAACAACAACAACGACTTCTCTACGTGACTGTTCTCCTTCGACTGAAACGATCTTTTCCGTTCGTTCTTCCTCCCTTCCTCACCTTTTTCCAAATTACCCTACTACTCTCTCTCTCTCTCTCTCTCTCTCTCTTGCATTCATACTCTTTCGCTCTGCCTCACTCGCTATCTCATTCTTACTCATTCTCTCTCTTTCATTCTTTATTTCCCTCTGGCTCACTCACACTCTACATTTCGGCCACGCAGGACTTCGAGGAACCTAAGCAATAGCTCAGGCCACTCGAAGTCGCCCAAACACCTGTCCCCAACCGTCCCATTCATTACCATTTTATGACATTCGACCATGCATACCCGGAAAAAACTCTACAGTAATGTCACGGCTAACGAACGTCCCCATTCGCATGATCTACCGCGTCCTCGCGATCCACGCGATGACATCGGCTCCTTAAACGCGTGGCGCGCGGATAACCTTGTGCCGAGCCGAGCGCATCGAGCCGATGCACATTTCAACGTTTGATTATCCTGCGTTTCGTCTACCACGACAGCTACCTCTCCTCTTTTTTCCCCGACGAGGAACATCGATCCCGATCGAACCAATTACCGTGATTCTCTCGGCTGGAAAACGATCGCCGTGAGTCGCTCAACCTTCAATTTCACGCATTCCTCCACTTGCTACTCAAAAATTTACAAGCTACAATGCATCTGCTGCTACATTTCCTGTCTGAAAACTTTCATGCATCGTACGGTCGTGAAACCATTTGTGAAACCTGTTTTCCATTGTTTATTTATATTAATAATATTCATAATAATAGTAATATTAAATATTATACAAAATTATTAGTATTCTTATAAATACTATTATTACAAAATCTCGGTGAACGATTAAATATTAAATAAAGTTATTATGATACGAATACTACGTATACTGATCTTTTCAAAAATAGTATATGCAGTATTTACTTTATTTATATTGGAAATGGGTGTTTAAATACATTTAAACTAAGGTGTAGTTTTAAATAAAAGAATCTTTATTTTACGGTGCGTGAGGAAGCTCTTTTCTATGCAGATGCTTTTCCACGACTGACCGTGGCCTATCCGGAACCCCGAAAAGAAAACTCGGGTCCCCTCGTAATTCGAAATTGTTATGCTTGTGCCTCACAAGGCCAAGCACTTATACGAGGTGTATATTTTCCTATCTTAAGTTCCATCGCTTCTAAGAACATTGATTTGTTTTTGTCTATGCACAAATATCGTATTGTGGGTAATACGTAATATTCCAATAATAATATAATATCTCTATTCAACCAAAATGTTAGCAATAATATTAAATATAATTATACAATAGAGAATAGAATAAAAAGAGCAGAATACAAACGAGACACAGAGGAAGACAAGTGATTAAGCTAATAATGTGGATATCACATGATGTGATAATGCTAACTATGAAGGAATACTGAGTCAACATCTTTTAAAACGGTATAATCACTAACACTCGACGTCACGAACGTCAAGTATTATAACTTTTCTTCCTTTAAAAAGGGAGAAGGGAAAATTTAAAAAATGCGCGCATTGGTAATTTCACATGATTTTGTAACTATTGCAGGAAGAATGTGCCGTTCGGTCGTGTCGATTTTTCTTAACCAGAGCTGCTGGAGGCCATATCGAAGGATGCGGACGCGGCGAAGAAGAAAAGGGAGGGACGTCGAGGAAACAGGATTTTTATTTACGCTGTTAGCAGCGTGGCGAGCGACGTCGCTCGTTAATTCGAGCGATGACACAGCTCGAAAAAATAGCAGATTACAGGTGCTTGTAATCGCCGGCCTTCGGGGTCCATGCAGGATGTGCTCTCGCGTATCCTGCCGAGTCGCGAAGCTCGCCGCTTCTCTTCGCTCACGCATTCCTCCGTGAATTGTTCAGGTTTTTCCCCCGGCGTCTGTCAGTTACGTGACTAGGTTCGCTGTTACTCGATCGACGACGTGAGTGTATCGATCTGCGGGATCAACTCGCCGGAGATCAACAGAGAGAGAGGGGGGGGGGGGGGAGAGGGGGGGGGGGGGGGGGACATCGACTCCAAGCTCCTACTTCTTCGCATCTTTCAAAACCATCCTCGTTCGTCTACATTGATTTTAAATTTTAATTTTCTTTCTTCAAGCTTACTTAATTGTCGTAACCAGAATTTTTCAATTATTCTCCATGGAAAAGTAATGTGAACAAGAGCAAAATATAGTAACATTTTCATTCTGTAAAAAGAACAAATATTTCAGGAAAGTAGAAGTCGGAAATGCATAATTCTTTTTAAGAAATAAAAATGATCTGCCTTGTTGTAAGGTGAATACAATTATGTATAATAATACTGTATAATAATAATAATAATAATAATAATAATAATAATACAATTATTATTATTATATATATATATGTATGTATATACGTATTATATGGTATATAGTAATACGATAAGCATTCTCCCATTTTATTATTACACTTAATTACATTCCATATAATTATTCTACAGCAGATATTTCTTGTAATCGGTTGCGGACAATTCTTATTTTGTCTCAGGAATTTATTTCTTATAAAAAAACGTATTTTGCTTGCAATAATTCACTTCGCTCGCATAAAATTTATATCCTCTGCACACGGTAATTACTCAACGCAACCATAATACTTGGTTTACCAAGACCGCCGTGTCACAATTAGTTAACATCGATTTCTACAGCAAATTTTTGAAGGATCGCGCATCGCTGTAAGAAAAGTGTCGGATCGACTCTTTAGCCGCTAATCCGTCAATTTCTTTGCCCTCCGGGAAAATTATGCGACTTCTCGAGTCATCGGTTCCACGATTTCCACAGAGCAGGAAGACGCGGCGCACACGAAAATAAATGCGCTGCGGTTTCGTGTTTCTTGCGACGTGGGGTTACGGCTACGACATACATATATACATGCATAGCCGTAATTACGCAAGAGCAATGCGGCGGGCAATATTTCGCGAATCATTATCATGGAATTATAGCATCGTGCGCGATTCCGCGTGCGTCGCAATGAATATATCCCCCTTGTTGCGTAAACGCGTGCCCAATCGGAGCCGTCCATTAAGGCAAATTATACTCCTCCGGTCGTATTATTTCTCTGCTCGGTTCCCACTGTTCCTTTCCCGACGCTGCCCGTGTTGCATGCAACTTTTCATAATTCTTCGCGGCGAGAAGTCGCTGAATTCCTTTAACACCGGGCGCAGCGTGTACGACGCGTGGGAGTAGCCGGCATAACAGTACTGAAATGTGGCAGCACGAGCGGTACCGTTACCAGATTATAATTTACAAATAAGAGTAATTAAACGGCCACGAATTATTCATAGATTGCCGCGTCTCGTGACGTTCACCTCGCTCGATATCCAACATGACTGCAAAACAATCTCGGCTTTGAATGTTCTGCTTCTATTGGGACAGATCGCCGCATCGATTGTATATGATTATATTTAATATGTTGTTTTTTATTATATATAATTATATATAATATTCTATACATGTATTTATGCCTAAGTTACTTATTAGTTGTCTAAGTTACCCTGTGCCTAATTCTTTAGTGTTAACCAAGGAATGAAAAAAAATGGAAGCGAAGAACAATGAGAATTCTGAGTTCTCTATATTTATTTCTTGAAACGTTTTATTTTCATAATTGCACAAACATCGTTTCATAAACCATTTATAATATCCCGTTGACTTCTGCGAATTTTGGCCATGATTTCTTTCATGATTTCATGAAAGAAATTCATGGTTTTTGAACTTCGACCATTGCATAACGCGACCCTGAATTAAAGCCGTCGCGTGGATCATTGTAAGAAAAATCCAGCGGACGGACAATCATCTGCTAGGATAATACTATAATAATGGACGCGAATGGAACTATGTGTGTCAGATCAGACTCGAAAAGAAAAAACCGCGGTAACTCTTCCGAATATCGTGCCCACGTCGTTTATCGAACATATTCCAAGCTGCCTAGCATTCGTACCTGTAATATCACGCGACAAATCACGTTACGGACACCCGAGAAGGACGGTCACACGTCTTACAGGGTGATCCGTAATTATGTTAACATGGGGAAATGGGGGGTTCCTGAGGTAATTTCAAGTAACCTTTTCTTTTGCCGAAATGCAATCCGCGGCTTCGTTAACGAGTTATTAACGAATAAAGTTGGCTGCGCACGGACGATTTTTCGTGCTGCTGCGCATGTGAGCCAGCCGGCTGAAGCCCATCTCGCTGTCAGGAGAGAGGGCCGCGTATCGGCTATGACCCGCGTTTGAGTATCGAACAAGAATTTCATGAATTTCTTATTAATTTAAAAAATTTCACAGATATTATTAATGAAAAACTTACCAATTCAGTTGTAAATGTTGTAAGCCAGAAATTGTAACCCACGTATTTAATCCGTGTATATAGAACGACACAGATTACACTAACTTTCACTTTCACTGCACTATTATTCCACATTGATCACGAATTATTCAACAATTGACACATGTCCGAAGTTTCCAGCCTTAATTTGTGTGGCCCTGAAAAGGGCCGGTTAATTTCAAATACGGTGTTGAAATCTCTCCTCTTGTAATCTTCTTGCTGTAGCAGTCGCGTCGCCTTTGCATTACGCATACACGAACAATATTTGGTACTGTTCTTGCGACGTGTACTTTTTAAAGAACGGAGAAGTTATAGCGACGAAATCTCGAACGAAACTGACGTTCTCCACGAAGACGTTCACACAGACTTCGTCGATTGTCATAGCAACGGACACTATGTTTCAAAGAAATCTGAGATGCTCTGACGGAAAAAAGGTTTTCTAAACTGCAACACGGTGTAAGGATTTTCAGATAAATGCCAGACTGGTACGCCGCAGGTTCGTTCAAGATTTCGTTGCTATAACTTTTCCGTTCTTTAAAATGTACACGTCGCAAGAACAGTACCAAATGTTGTTTGTATATGCGCAATGCAAAGGCGAAGCGACTGCTGCAGTAAGAGGATTACAAGAGGAGAGATTACAACACCGTATTTGAAATTAATCGGCCCTTTTCAGGGCCACACAAAATAATGCTGGAAACTTCGGACATGTGACAATTGTTGAATAATTCTTGATCAGTGTGGAATAATAGTGCAGTGAAAGTGGAAGTTAGTGTAATCTGTGCCGTTCTATATACGTGGATTACATACATGGGTTACAACGAGTCGTATTAGTACGGTTTGCAACCTCATTGCGCAATCGATGCACAATCCATGCGCACTTTACATTTGTATTTAGTATGTTTTGTGGTTCGAAGCGTTACCTAGCATACTTTCGTCAAGATCCCCCGCCTTTAATGTGTTAATAAGAAATTCATGAAATTCTTGTTCGATACTCGAACGCGGGTCATAGCCGATACGCGGTCCTCTCTCCTGACAGCGAGATGGGCTTCAGCCCGCTGGCTCACATACGCAGCAGCACCCCCCATTTCCCAATGTTAACATAATTACGGATCATCCTGTATGTGCGTAAGACGATGCGGGACGACTCTATGAGAGAACCAAAGGTGTTCAAGGATCGATGTCGCCTGCTTTCGATTGGCTCCCAAGTTGCGCATAGCTCCGGCAAATTATTTTTCAAGGCGACGAAGATCGCCAGTTTTTTATATGTATTTGAATACGGTATCTTCGGCCGGGTTCCACGGTTTGTAATCACTTCCTCATTGCGTACGAATGTGCGAGCACGTCGAAGAGAATGGAAGAAGAGGAAGGAGGTGGATGATGGATGAAGGAGAGAGATAGGAAGCGGCAACTATTTTTACGGCGAAGACAAGCACTCGGAGGAATGTGCCATAACAAAGATGACTCGTTGCCAGACTGCGGATGTTGCCGCAGATTTATTACACTCTGCGACGGAACTGTAAGACACTTCTGAATTTCTATTGTTTCTTGAAACGCTGTGGACGTGTGTGACTTTTTTGGATACGATAATGATACAATGTATCCTTTCTGTATTATGTAATGGTATAAAATTTAACGTTCTACCAGAGATATATGCGATACGTATACGATACGTATTGGTCAACTTTGACTTTCGATGATTCCGCAAAAAATCATCGTAGGATGATGATTTTTCGTTAGATTAAAGCTTGAAATTCCTACTTTAAGATACTGTGCCTCAATTTTTTACGTTGATGCACTCTTAACTCTGTAACTATTTAAATGCGATGCCATATTTGATATTCAGAAATTTCCGAATTTAACTAACAATAACTCCGTAGGACGATTACTGAATTCATCGATCTTAAAATCAAGAAATACTATGTTAAAGTAGAATGTTCAAGTTTGAATTTAAAGGAAATGTTATCACGCTACGATGATTTTTCGCGGAGTTATCGTCAGTTAAAAAAAGCCAATTTTTATCAAAAATTTTGCTGAGCAGTATATATGATAATTTGTTTTGGAGTTCATCTGCAAATAAATAGTTCAAATTGAAATAAATATTGAGGAAGAATTTAGATAACCAGTTGCTAAAAATAATTATTATACAGCATACTGTAACTCTAGTTCTATATCTAGCGTTCAAAGTTGTATCAACCCCTAAGTGATTCGATCAAATATTGGAATGCAAGGGTTACTTTAAAGTGCTGTAACTTTGCGAAAAAAATCGCAATCGATTTTCTTTTTTTTTTTTAATTAAAGAAAAAGCATCGGACTTCTTTTTCCCGTGAACGATATCTTTGAAAAATATTTTACAAACTCCAGGCGTTTCGTCAAACTTGGCCTCGCAACTAATGAGTTAAAAACCATCTAGCAGTTCATTCTTTTCTTAACCATCTTAATACGAGGGTTGCCTCTTATGTTTCGGGATTTGGCAACCCTAGTGTTGCAATCTGGCAACTGACAGCTCTATCGTAAAGTTGGACATTTTTGACGTTATACGTACTCAGAACGTTTTGACATACGAGTGCTATTTGTGATGTTTACAGTAACTTAAAAGATTCATTTCGGCCCAAAAATGGAATTAAATCGTGAACATTTTCGTGCGATTATTTTTTACAACTTTCGACGTGGATTAACTCAGCAACAGTGCATAGATGAACTTAATTCAATTTTTGGCGATGAAGCTCCATCAAGGGCCAGTGTTTATCGATGGTATGGTGAATTCAATCGTGGTCGTAGTTCATTCCAAGACGAATTTCGTGAAGGTCGTCCAAAATCAGTTGTTGTTCCGAAAACCATTGATGCTGTGCGCGAACTGATATTGCAAGATCGTCATGTGACCTATCGTGAGATTGAGACAACCTTAGGCATTAGTGGGACCAGCATACATTCAATAATGCATAAACATTTGACTGTCAAAAAAATTTGTTCGCGTTGGATCCCACACAATTTGTCAATCGCTAAAAAAAAAGGCTCGTGTCGATTGGTCGAAGGAAATGCTAAAAAAATACGACTGCGGTGCTTCGAAACACGTCTATGACATCGTGACAGGTGATGAATCGTGAATTTACGCGTATGAGCCCGAAAGTAAACAGCAGTCGACTGTATGGGTGTTTCAAGATGAGCCAAATCCAACAAAAGTTGTTCGCGCACGAAGTACTTCCAAGCAAATGGTCGCCTGTTTTTTCGGGAAAACTGGACATGTCGCAACCGTACCACTAGAACAACGCAGAACAGTCAATTCTGAGTGGTACACAACCATTTGTTTGCCAGTTGTCTTCCAAGAAATCAGGAAAACCAACCGCCGAAGACGAATCACTCTTCACCACGACAATGCGAGCTCTCACACATCGGCTCAAACAACTGCATTTTTGAGCACCCAAAACATCGATTTGATGAGTCATCCGCCGTATAGTCCTGACTTAGCACCGAATGACTTCTTTTTATTCCCGTACGTAAAAAACAAACTGAGAGGTCAACGTTTTTCGACACCTGAAGAAGCGGTTGCTGCATTCAGAATGCATGTTTTGGAGATACCTCAATCAGAGTGGCAAAAGTGCTTCGACAATTGGTTCAAACGCATGAAAAAGTGTATAGATCTTCATGGGGAATATTTTGAAAAACAATAAAGTGATTTTCGATGATTAATATTTGTTTTTGTTCTCTAATCCCGAAATATTAAAGGCAACCCTCGTAGCTTAAAACTAATTCATCGACCTTCCAAAGTGCATTTGATCCTTACATTTTAAATTAGAATCACTCAATTTTCTAATAAATCTATAAAAGCCGCATTCTGGTAATTATTACGCAGTTTGATTGGCCGAGAACCTTTGACAGACCGCGGGAACCGAGAAATTCGCGCGTCATTTCATCAGCGAAATAAAAGAAATCGTGGTCTGTTTGGGATTTTGCTACGAGACCGTCAAAAGCCAGGATTACAGTTAGAACGTAACACGACAGTTTACAGTTACACAGGCACACCGGCACACGCAGGCATTCGCGTCGAAATAAGGTCAACGATGAATTGATGCGGTCCTCAGCTAGGATGAATTTTCTCCCCAAACCTGCCCGGCTAACTTGTAATTACCGATGAAACGAAGCTTCTAACGGTGTACCGCGATTATGGGTTCGACCGCTACACTCTGTTATCATCTTGGAACTCGACGGTTTACCGTAATTCGGTGATATTTTCTCATCGTCAGTACAACAGAACTGCATTCATTCGAACGAATTTTTTTTCATAGTTGCGAACTTCTGTTGAACTCTTATTATCTCAACTATCGCGCAGCATGCTCGAATGGACCTCTTAGGTACCTAGTATCATAAGTGAAAAAGTATAAATATAATTGTAGAAATCGTAAGAATTGTAAAAGTCGTACAAATTGTAGAAATAATAAAGATTGCCGAAATTACTAAAATTGTAGAAATTACAAAAGTTTGCGAAGTTCGCACAAAGAAAACTGGGAAAGGAGCGAGGAGCGGGAAAAAGAGAGGCGAGACTGTTTCGTCCCGGGCCCACTAGGGGACTCGTCAGTAAGGCGCTCTAGCAGACCATGCCTTAGACAGGAATAAGGGTAAGGACGGTTTCGGTGTCTACAGGGTGTTTCAAAATTATACATACTCCGGGAAATGGGGGGTTCCTGAAGTCATTTCAAGTAACCTTTCCCTTCGCCGAAATGCAATCCGCGGCTTTATTAACGAATTATTAATGAATAAAGTTGGCTGCGCACGAACGATTTTTCGTGCTGCTGCGCATGTGAGCCAGCCGGCTGAAGCCCATCTCGCTGTCAGGAGAGAGGGCCGCGTATCGGCTATGACCCGCGTTTGAGTATCGAACAAGAATTTCATGAATTTCTTATTAGTTTAAAAAATTTTCCAAATATTAATAGTGAAAAACTTATCAATTCAGTTGTAAATGTTGTAAGCCAGAAGTTGTAACCCATGTATGTAATCCACGTATGTAGAACGACACAGATTACACTAACTTCCACTTTCACTGCACTATTATTCTACACTGATCACGAATTATTCAACAATTGACATATGTCCCAAGTTTCTAGCGTTATTTTGCGTGTCCCCCAAAAGGACCGATTAATTTCAAATACGGAGAAGTTATTAAGTAATTTCAAATACTTTTTAAAGATCGGTGGAGTTATGGGGACGAAATCTCGAACGAAACTGACCTTCTCCACGAAGATGTTCACACATACTGTGTCGATTGTCATAGCAACGGACACTATGTTTTAAAGAAATTTGAGATGCTCTGACTGCAACACGGTGTAAGGATTTTCAGACGAAAGCCAGACTGGTACGCCGGCAGAATCGACGAGAGTGAAAGTCATAAAATAGGGAATGAATGAAACAGATGTCTCTATTTCAGGGACACGCAAAATAACGCTGGAAACTTCGGACATGTGTCAATTGTTGAATAATTCGTGATCAGTGTGGAATAATAGAGCAGTGAAAGTGAAAGCTAGTGTAATCTGTGCCGTTCTACATAAGTGGATTACATACGTGAGTTACAACTTCTGGATTATAACATTTACAACTGAATTGGTAAGTTTTTAATTAATAATATTTGTGAAATTTTTGAAATTAATAAGAAATTCATGAAATTCTTATTTGATGAACGAACGCGGATCAGAGGCGATACGCGGCTATCTTTCCTGTCAGCAAGACGGGCTTCAGCTGGCCCTGCTCGCATGTGCAGCAGCATGAAAAATCGTCCGTGCGCAGCCAACTTTATTCGTTAACACGTTCCGTGCCGAGCTGTATTTAGTCAATTTTTCAATCTGATCAATCGACGATTTAAAAATCGATATATTATTTTTATTTATTAAGTATTGTAGAATCAGAGTTTATTTAAATATTAAAACAAGAAGAAAAGTTTAACATAAATACAACTTTGAAACTCTCAAACTAATTTCGCACATCCGTTCGCTTTTATCGCTATTAATTCTCTGAACTTTTCCGCGCGTGAACAAACAAAGCGTCGTTCAGGACAACACTGACATTTAATCCTTAAAACCAGTGAGGTATCAACCTTTACAAAATCCCTTATCCCACATTCGGCCATCCTACACTAGCCTCTGCCCTCAGAGGCTGCATACACTGCTGTATACACCCCTTCACACACTCTCATACTACACACTCCACACTCACGCACTGCCCGCATCTTTTCACTCACTCACACACTACTACTGTATACACCCCTTCACACGCTCTCATACTACACACTCCACACTCACGCACACACTCGGCCATCCAACTCTAGTCTCTGCCCTCAGAGGCTACAACGTTTTGTTCAACCTCTCCATTCTCCAAGTTAATTTCCTCTTCTTCACTGATAATGTCTTCGTCGTCGTCGTCGTTGATCCAAGGTTTCATGGAATCCACCACCGTTGAAGTCTGCAAAGGACCCTCACAGCTTCCGATTTTCTTAACCATGTACCTTTCGTGACGTAATTCTCGAATCACCTGATAAGGACCTATATATTTTGCCGCCAATTTTAAACCTGGACCAAATTGTGTCCGTCTTATAGCGACTAGATCACCCTCTTTATATTTGACAGCCTCCTTTCTCTTTTTATTAAAACATCGCCTATTCTCTTCCTGAATTTTGGCAATCGTGTCCTTAGCTTTCGTTCTTAATTCATTCCGCTGTCCCTGAAACAGAGTAACCCATTCTTCTTCTAAAACCTCGCGGACATGTAAATCTTCTCGGGCTCGCATTCGCGTTCCGAAAAGTAGATCAAACGGTGTAGTGTTGATGCTGCGATGAGGCGTAGCGTTCAAGACTCGTTGTACCCTGTACAGATACCGATGCCACTCTTCCGGGTGTGGAGTTGCCAGCTTAGTCAGTAATGGAATAAGTGTGCGGTTTACCCGTTCCACCTGTCCGTTTCCTCTCGGAATACCCGCTGCTATAAGCAAATGTTGAATTTTTTCATGTCGACAATAGTCTTGAAAATCTCCCGAGGTAAAAGCTGTTCCGCGATCCGAGATAATTCGCCGCGGGTTTCCAAAAATAATTGCTTGTTTCTCCAAATGTCGAAGCACCTCGCCTGTGTTCGTCGTTTTTGTGGTATACAGCCATATAAACTTCGTAAATGCGTCAACGACCACAAATATATGTCGGTAACTCTTCTTAGTCGATGGTAACGGTCCCAAATGATCAAGATGATAAGTATCTAACGGTACCTCCCCTTTCGCGATCGGATTAAGGAAACCCTCAAGTTTTCCTGCTTTTCTTTGTGCTAAAATACATTCAAGACAATTTCTAATAACTTTCTCAATTTTTGGTCGAATACCCTGAAACCAATAATCTCTTTTCAACAAAGTTTCAGTCTTCACTGCTGAGAAATGACCGTTTCCGTGAACATGTCTGATAACCTGCAGTTGAAGATTCTTCGGAACCACAAGACTAATATCCCCTTCGACAATCTTAAACAGCAATCCTCCCCTTATAACATACTCATCCATTCTTCCTTGCTCCACTAACTCAACAATCTGACGAGTTCCTGAATCATCCTGTTGTGCCTTACGAATCCTTGTTGTCAAATTATCTTGATCCGTGGATAACAAGTAACATATCGGTAACGGGTTTCTACTCAAAGCGTCTACATGAGCCATTCTTTTTCCCGCTCGATGTTCAATAGAATAATTAAATTCCTCTAAAAGAAGAGCCCATCTAGCTACACGTACACATAAATCTCATTTCATCATCGTTAAGGAAAACGCCTTACAGTCAGTCACAATTTTAAACCTAATTCCAAGCAAATAGACACGAAATTTTCGCAAAGAACGCACAACTGCAAGGACCTCCAGTTCATAGCTAGCATACTTAGTTTCAGCCAGTGTTGTTTTGCCACTAGCAAAATACACTGGATGAAACTTGTCATCGTCATCACTGCGCTGCATCAAAACCGCTCCGAAACCGAGTGACGACGCATCGGTATGTAACTCAGTCTCGGCATCTACCTTATATAATTTTAATACCGGTTTCTCGATTAATTTTCTTTTGAGAGAATCAAATGCATCCATCACTTTACCGCTAAACTCAAACTTAACGCCTGCTCGTAAAAGATCTGACAATGGTTTCGCGATTGTCGAATATCCTTCGATAAATTTTCGGAAATATCCAGTTAGACCCAGAAAACTTTGAACTTGCTTAATTGTTTTAGGAACTGGAAACTTTGCTACAGCTAACGTTTTCCCTTCTGATGGGCGAACAGTACCATTCTCTATAATGTGCCCGAGAAATTCAACTTTATTGCGGAGCCACAAACATTTTTCCCAATTTATTTCGAGTCCATAATCCTTAGCTACTGATAAAACCTCTTCGATTTTTTGTATTCCCTCTTCTAAATCGCTCGACGGTATGATGATATCATCCATATACGCCATTATAACCTTCCGATGCAAAAGACTTCTGAATACCGTATTCACAAATCTAACAAAAACAGCTGGAGAATTACATAAACCGAAAGGTACGCGTAAAAATTCATATTGTCCATTAGGTACCACAAACGAAGTAAATTTGCGACTATCTTTATTTAACGGTACATGGAAAAAACCATTCCTAAGATCGAGAGTACTAAATATTTTTGCACCTTGTAATGCATCCAACTGATCTTCCACAAGAGGTAATGGATAACGATCCCTAACTATTTTTTGATTTAATTTTCTATAATCTACACAAAGACGCATTGAGCCATTTTTCTTTTTAACAAGCACAATGGGACTCGCGTATTCAGAAAGTGACGGCTGAATAATACCATCTCGTAACCAATCGTTTAATTGAATATCCACCGCGATTTTTTCGGCAGGTGCTAAACGTCGTGGTCTCTGATGAACGGGTTCCTCATCTTTCAGAATAATATTCATTTCTACTTTTACTTCATGAATTTTACTAGGTTCATACGTAGTAACGGCATGCCTGACTCGCTCCTGAATCACAGTATCATTTATATGCGCCACATCCACATCGTTGTCACACACACATTGAATCTGGAATACTTCTGGAACATCGGCGGCCATACAGTTATTAACAACTTCACAGATTTCCTCGATAAATATTTCTCGTCCGTTTTTAATTAACTTTACCGTATTTAAAAAGTCTGCTCCTAAAAGTAAATCATATTTTAATAAAACATCCGGAACTACATGAAATTCAATCTCAAAGTCACACTCGTCTATAACAGCACATGACACAAATTTACCCAATGTCTTATGATTATTTGATCCCATGCCCACAAAATTCGTTCCGCTGCCTTTTAAACACGGCGCTCCTATCCTTACATAACATGACGCTCTAATCAACGTTAAATCACTAGCAGTATCTACCATAGCTATTAAATCGACATCATTTAATCTTACCGCTTTACAGGATTGTGTCGTAGGCGATTGCGTCACCAAATTTACTGTTTTTCTGTCATTGTTAACACGCTCCGGACAAGACGGCGCAATGTGTCCCTGTTGGCCACACTGGAAACACCTTGGACCACGTTGTTTCTTTGGACAGCTTACACTCAGATGGTCGTCCCCATTGCAGATGAAACATTTTCTCGTATTCTTCCTGAATGCTCCACCATGTTGATCCATTGTCCGTTGACGCCAGTCGGTGAACGAATTTCCTGCGTGACTTCCCGAAGGCAGTGTCAACTGTTCAAATGCTCGTAACAATGCTTCCGAAGTCTCGAAACAGTGCATCTTCGCTTGTATCTTCAGTGATCGGTCCGGAATGCCTTCGATAATATATTCGATCAGCTCTCGTTCGTCATCTATAGGCACGCGGTTTCCTCTAATAATTTTATCATGAAAATAGTTTTCGAAAGATTCATTTCTTTCCCACGTACGCTCTTGGAACCGAGTACGTAGAATGAGATTACTTGGCCGATGATAAAACATGTGTTTCAATTTCATTAAAAGATCATCAATACACAATTCAATGTAATCAGACCGTGAATGGATCCAATCTTGCGCTTTTCCACGAAGCCGCATTCCCATCATCACTTTTGTCTTGTCTTCTTCTAATTTATAAGTACTTTGAAGCACTTTAACCTGTTTCATCCACCCTGGAAAATCTTCTGATTTTCCATCGAAAAATCCCAGCAGTTCAGCAACATTTTTTACACCGACTCGATTGGTATTACGACTCGTTTGTTCTGGTTCAACGTAATGTTGCGTTTCTCGCATTAACGCGAGTTCCCGTTTCATCAGATCCAGTTCTCTGTCAGCCATTTCCTTTTCTCGCCGCAAAAATATCATTTCACGACGAATTTGCGCTGGATCGTCACTTTCAGTATCATTCAAGCAATGATTTTCATGCGTATTATTCATTTCGTCCTCAGTGTTATTTTCGCTGATCTTTTGAATATTACTAATCCATTGACACATTGGATCGTACTCTAATAACCGAGCAATAAGCTTAGTCTTCAAACCACACGTCTGTAGGCCGTGATCTCGCAGAATTTTCTTCAGAACTGGCACGGTTAACGCACTCACATCTTGAGTTGACATCTCGGTTGATTTCAATTTTCGTTTGGACGAGCCCCCAAAATGTAGAATCAGAGTTTATTTAAATATTAAAACAAGAAGAAAAGTTTAACATAAATACAACTTTGAAACTCTCAAACTAATTTCGCACATCCGTTCGCTTTTATCGCTATTAATTCTCTGAACTTTTCCGCGCGTGAACAAACAAAGCGTCGTTCAGGACAACACTGACATTTGATCCTTAAAACCAGTGAGGTATCAACCTTTACAAAATCCCTTATCCCACAGTATTGTAATATACATTACAATATAGCTTGTATATAGCGCCCAGTCGTGCGCACAGAAAGTCTCTTCTTCGTGCAAACAGCGAACGTAATTTACGACTCTCGTTCGAAGAAGCTATTTTGGAGTCGACATTTTCCAGATCTTTGCAACGCATGTTTATTAGAGTTTTTCCGAAGGTCCTTAATAGCAAACAGAGACCGTCGTAAATTAAGGGATTATCTGAAGGGTACTTGGGCCGGACGCGCATCGACTTTCGTGCACGTGGGTCCGGCGCGGGTGGCCTGAAGAAAAGTCCACCTTCGCACGGTAAAATGCATCCCCTCCGGTCACCTCGCCGCTCCGAAAACAAGCATGCCAAGGGCGTAAGGAGTAGGCGGTGATACGGAAAAACGATCAGCACTGATTGGAAAATACCCAGCGCGCGGGTTAGCCAATCAGGGTTGTTTCGGAATTTTACCAGAGCAAGCGCGAAGTTATAGTTTTTAAGAAAGAGACTTGATTGCGACGCGTCTAGAGATTAACGTAGCGAAAGAACACTCTCCTCGATTACCACTCCGAGTCCGATAGACAGCGAGAGTTCGGAGAGTTTTGTATATATGTATATATATTAGTAAAAACGAATAACTCCACATCGTGCACGATTAATTCATCTATCTACCCACAGACTTGTTATGGCTCCATTGTTTTGGTGGCAATTAATTCTTCGATTCGAAACTTGCCATCAAATATTTTTTTAACGCGTTAAATATACATTTAAGCGTGTACCACCAGTGGTACACGTGGCACGAAATGTGTTAATAACTCGTTAACAAAGCCGCGGATTGCATTTCGGCAAAGGAAAAGGTTACTTGAAATGACCTCAGGAACCCCCCATTTCCCGGAGTATGTATAATTTTGAAACACCCTGTATACACGGTGTATACAAATCGGGACGATTTTTAGGTACTAGCGGAAAAGGAATCCATCTGTTGGCGAATGGCGGAGGTAGTCGCCACAAGTTATAGACATTAGTTAGTGTCAAGTTATAGTTATTTTGTATAGTAAGTAAAATTGCATATAGTTTTTTTGTGTCGTAAAATGAGCATAAGCTATACATGGTAAATATAGCGAATGAAACATTATTTGAAATGGAGGGGAATTATTAATAGAGGGTTGTGTATATAGCATTACGTATCTGTTTATTAATATTAATATTAGCTACGTTACATATGTTGATATGTAACATAGAAAAAAACTCGTGACGTTTAATTTTTTTAGCTTAAGAAGAAAGAATAAAACTTTATTCTTCTATAAATGGCATCTCCGAGAAAAATTTTACTAAATCATTTCGCCGAACATAGCAGTTTTCAATATAACAAACACGGCCTTAAATTAAAGGGTTGTAGCGACGGAACTATAAGAAACTTAAAATCTAGAAATACAGTTTTAAAGTAGAAAGTTTAAGTTTTAATTTAAAAAAAGATTCATCATCCTACGACGATTTCTTGTAGAATTATTATCAGTCGAAGTCGATCAATTTTGTGTAAGAAAATAAATAATGGAAACATCCAATTACATAATATCTAGAAATAAAATATACAAACTGAACTTGCATGCATATTAAAACTAATAAAATATTTATTTTATTACATTCTCTATGCTCGTAATGTACGTTTCATGCGTGACATTTTTTAATTTGTTATGAAGAAATTGGCTCACTGTAAGGTTAAAGTCGAAGAGCAAGTGACATTGCATTGTAAAGAGTCTATGAACGAAAAGTGCAACTGCAGTGCTAAATTTGTCATATTGCAACGAAATTGCAATCTATCCAGCAACATGGGACTGGTCGAAACTTTTTCCATGACACGTTATATATACTGTTTTGTTGATACAATTTTGTGTAAACGCATCCGGGGGGAAAGAGCCGGCTCGGTCGATAAGTGGATCAACGCGGTCGCACGTCGGGCCTTTTTCCGAGATAATGGATCGCAATTTTGGGTCCGTTGCTCAGCCTCCCTCAGCGAGTTTCTCGAGTTCCTCTCGAAATTGTTCGCTGCTTCCGTTCGAAATACCCGGTGCACACGCAATGTGCCACAATTATCGGTAATGATTGCCCGTAATGAACGGCTTGCTGCATTTTAAATATCGACGTCGAAGAATTCCGAGTACGCGACGCCGATCATTGGGCGTTGCACAACCAATATGGCGGCCGACAACCCAGAACACTGCTAATTTTTACGGGTATTAACAGCTTCGCGGAATTCGGAATTAATGAGATACAGTCCTGGCCAAAGGATAGCGCGTTTGTGCTAAGAATAGAAGACGATAGAAAGATATTCGCGTGTCGTAATCGACTATTCATTGTCCCAACAAGTAATAAAGAAGGTTTACGAATCGTTAAGAAATCGAATGATTCAAGTTATGGAGAGAAAAAGGTAATTACTATACACGTTAATTAAATTCTCCCGAATATTTTCTCTATCACGCAATTCTTCCATTAAGAGATCTGACACGTTAAAAACAATGTATCAGCATCCGCTGCTTAATTTTCCGGCGTCCCCAGAAAATGTTTCGAATTTCACTCACCGCTTTTCACCACGAATACATAAAGCCCGCAGACTGGTTATCATCGGAATCATATAAATCTACGAACGCAATAACCGTTCGGAGATGCACGGCGGACACTTTCTTGCAGCGTCGATCGCGGTCACGCTCGATGTTGTAATTTCGTGATCGGTATGGCGTAAAAACGGTTCGATCATGGCTCTTCTCTCAACGTCAATTATAGGTCGCTCCACTTGTTTCGCTCGGATGAAAATAATTGGAGGACAATTATGTGAAAAAGTAGCTGCGCTCGTACGCGGGCGTCGAGAGGCCGCGGCCGGCAAAAAGGAAACGCGGGGTATCGGGTGAAAGAAATCGAAGGGAACCGCCGGTTTCTCTGCGGCTGAAATTCGTGGAAAAAGGGGAAATCCGGGGGAAATATTCACTGCAGAAACCCTAATCAACGCCAAGGGTGCTCGGTGCTTTCCGTAAAAAAAGGTTTACAGACTAGGCAACAGCTGCGAAAGCGACGTGACGCGCCGAAGAATCATCGGCGTCGGTCATTTCCGCTTCGACCGGTCCGCCAGCTGTTGTTGATGCAACCAACGACGTGGATTCACTATACATAAAATAACTGCACGTTAATATCCCGATGTTGCCCGACCGTTTAATCACGGCCCGTAAATATCACAAGTGTAACCAGAGTTGACCATTCCATAAGTAAATGTCCGTTTAGCTAAAATATTATTCGATTGGAAAGTTTATGCGATAGAGAAAAATAGTTTTAATTTATGAAGATCGGAATGAACTGTTCGAGGTAATATAATTTGTTTCATATTTACAAGTAAAATTTGTTTCGAATTTGTAAGTACAATTTATTTCTTATTCATAAATGCAATTTGTTTCTTATTTATAAATAAAATTTATTTCTTATTTATGAATGCAATCTATTTCTGATTTACAAATGCAATTTCAATTTTCATTTATTAATTACCATCGATTGAATTATTTATTATTGAATTGAGGATTCTATACATTTATGGGAAAATTTGATTAGTTACAATTTAAAGTTGTAAAAATATTAAAAGAGCTTGGATGTGTCAGTAAATTATAATTAATCTATTGGAATTATGAAATAAAAAAGAAACGTTCTATATAGCTTTATTTCTTGCAACCGGTGCAAGCAATTTTCATTTCCTATAAAAATCCGCAGTCCATTTATAATGTATTGTTCGTGCAATCGATATCGGAGCACGTTGCAATAAGAATTCCTTTCTGCTATTGCAAATAAAATTCCAAGTGGAGAGAATCGTTGCGAATGTTTCCTAGTATTCGCGATAGAAAGCAGGAACCGTATCGTGCTAGTGATTACTTTCACTGAGATATCTGGATAAACGTGGAAAATCATGGGTTTTCATCGAAGTAATTAGGACAGGCCATCTTTCCGGATCCTCGAATGGTTCTACCGTCCAATGATTTCATTCAAGTCCACTAAAATCGTAAACTCTGACCTTATGTAGCCTCAAGCTTTTACGGCATCGCGAAGAGTACACCTGCAAGTACACACCGCGACAAAACTATAAGATACTTCCGAATTTCTAGTATTATTCAACACCAAACCTATCACTGTCAAAATAACGGTTGCTTATTTAAAAATTATTCGAACAATTGAAACATTTTCGTGGAAAATGGTCGCATAAATTGTATTATCAAGATATTGTTTTCATTAATTATGAAATCAATGATAAGGTAACTTATGATATTAATTTTATAAATTATGAAAGAAACATTTTGTATTTTATGATTCGAATAATAATAGAATGAAATAATAGAATAAATAATTGCATGAGACAATAGATGGAATAACAGAATGAATAACAGAATGAATAATAGAATGAATAATAGAATGAAACAATAAAATAAATAGTAGAATGAAATCTAAATAAATCCTTATTTAACTAAATATTCGATAGTTAAATTTTATTCTTGACAAAAAAATTCTTGGAAAAACCATAAGAAGTCTCAATGAGAAAGTTTCCACTCAAATAACTGTACAGAAATTACATTAAAGTTTTAACTACATAAATGCTTTAGTGCAATGGTGGTCACGTTCGGATATTTTCGAACGTTGCTGTACATCGTAATAATCGACATATCATCCGAGTTCAAGGTGCAGCACTTAAAGCCCACCATTGATTTCCTAGACAAGATAACAGTAATTCCAATTTTTCAACTGTTGGACACGTCGCCATGTTGGATCTGATCCAGCACATTCGGTACACAAATAGCCACAGTGGACACTGCTGGCCCCGTGTTAATTAGTCCTTCCAGTCTGTTACCGACTCGGTAAGCCATAGAACATTACGGAAACTTGTTCTTTGATGCTGGAATCGATGTCCAAACCTGTTCTCGACTACTTGGTACGATCCTCTAGCCGGTCTACCTCCGTCGTTGAACTCCGGCCACCCAAATCTTAGCCTAAACTATCATCAAACGAATTTTAATAATCTACCTTCAATACTTTTCGAATGTTAACAAAACTGATTTAATTTTAGCGCTTATACAAGATCTGAAATCGAAGGTGTGGAGAAATTGTTATAAGTAAACAAATTACAGCATTTTGAAGTTAGAGTTTTGAGTTTTCAGTTTCATTTTTCATTTCTGGGGTGTTAAACAATAGTAAAAACAGACATGTTAAAGGTTCTCTGCGAAAGGTTTAGCAGAATTTATTAAAATATTAATTATGTAAGCAACACTATTTAATTAAAGTAATATTATATTGTATAAACGTATAATTGCTTTAATTAAACTATTTATTAAGAAAAATGACACCAAGTCGAATGGAACTTTGTCGAACGCAATGATTCGTTTCGTTCTCGCTCTTTAAAAAATCAAAAATATTATAATTACCGATTTTGCATCGGAACCGTAAAGTGACCACTGTTATATTTCCACAGTTCTGCCTTTTGTTATAAACAGAAGCACTAGATAATTTTTGGAGCAGATTTGAAATCGTATCAAAATCTCCAGACAACAATAAAATTCTCTAACTACTGAACAAATCCTAGTCTCCCAAGTTTAATAAAAATTTTAAAAAACTGTTCACACTACGTTCTCCGTATTTTCCTCCCACTCTTCTACGCTTTAGCTTCAAGATAAAATAGCAGCATTGGTAAATCTGCTTTCTCGGAAAAGTTCTTCGATTTCGACCCGTTTTGGTCATTTCACCCCACTGTGGGACGGCGACAATGGCGCGAACAAGGACGACGAGGAGTCGGACGAAGGAGTGGTGGGACTGGAGAAGGGAGGAGAGCTGCATCGCTGAAATAACAGTACTCTTACATTGGTGAGCGCCGTCGAAGCACTGTACCGTTATCGGTTACAGCGTTACCACGCCGAAGGACCAGCAGCGGCGGAAACCATGGGTCCCGGGCTGCAGCTTTTCATCTTCTCCCTCTTCTTCGTCTCCTGCTGGCCGTCGGCCCCCCTTGCTTCCTTGACCCCGAGTGTCCTTTCCCGGCCAGCATAAAAATGTTGGTCACCCGGCGCGCCGGAACTGTAACAAAAAATGGCCACCAGGATCCACCAAGTGGGCCGGCGAGTGTCCCGCCGGACCCCTCTTTGGAAGAAAACTCGTCGGCTTCTTTTCCACTGTGAGCACTATATTTTCATCCCGGAGAGTAGAAATCGGAGGGAAACCGGACGGACGGAAAGTTCAATTAGTCTACACGCGAGTGAAAATTCAGCATTTTCTTTTTTTTCCACTTAAGATGCAAATGCTTGCTCTTACACGAGCCAGCCGGCTGAATTCCGTGGCGGTCCAATCACTTTTGGCCGACTACGATCGCACAGCAATTAGCGTGTAGTTCGCGACCTACTTTCGTGCCAGTGAATTTCTTCGGGTTACTAAAGCAGTAGCAGAACAAAGACAGTGGACAGTGGTCGTGGAACAGTCTCGAAGATCTGCTGGAAATTTGTGAGCTCTGCCAGTTGTGCATTGTCGAAGTAACATTTTGAATTGGGATCTCCCGTGACTTGGATCGATTATGAATTGTAACTTGGACTGTGGATTTTAATCGTTTCTAGCGAAGATGGTCAAATACGAAAGTGTAATGAGATTGGAAGAACTTAATGATATTATTATGTTATTTTTAAATTGTTACAATTATTGGAAGAGGAAACAGTTTTATCGAACTCATATTTCTCAAGATTAACTTGAACAGTTTTTATTTCACAGTAAGATGCGTGGTTTAAGTTATAATGTGATATTATTAAATAGTATTATTAAAATAAATAATATTCAAACATAAAATATTATTTGAACAATAAACTCCAGACAGCAGAAAATAATATTAATGTTATAACATTATAATATATAATGTTATGAGTAAATTTAATATTGTACCACTTAGACAAAGAAAAATTCACAGAAAGAATTTAATAGAAAGAAAAATATCAAAGACTATGATAACAATATTTAAAATAATGATAATTTAATTTATGATAAAAATAATAATGATAATATTAATATTAATAACTGTATAATATTAAAAGTACCGCTTCTTAGACTACCGTGACCCGGCAACAAGGCCGCGAATTATTTTGCAAGAGGAGCCGTGCTAATGACCTGACACAGTGTATCATTCACCGTGATCGGGGGCAATTAATCATCCCGACAGCTGGATGTCACCACCGCGAGATGTCTGGACGTCTGGACTCCGTTCCGGGAGTCAGCCAACGAGAGAGCCCGAGCAGAGAGGCTCTCTCCGTCGATCCTCATCCTCCACCTCCTCCTCCGCCTCCTTCTCCTCTTCGTTCCACCGTGGAGAAGCCGACTGAC
Organism: Augochlora pura; assembly: GCF_028453695.1. Classification (NCBI taxonomy): domain Eukaryota; kingdom Metazoa; phylum Arthropoda; class Insecta; order Hymenoptera; family Halictidae; genus Augochlora; species Augochlora pura. The sequence continues at coordinate 18,099,809 of NC_135774.1, read as the reverse complement.
TGGCTAGAGAAGCCGAGTCTCTCCTGCGGAACATCCCCGGCAGTTTCACGTCGACGGTCATCCGGATCGACTCGCGGCCAAGGTCGACCATCAACGGCAACGTTTTCTCGCGGCGTTTCTCTCGAACGGGCTGTTTCTCTCTAATCCGAATCGATCGGAACGACTCGAACGATGATCCAGTTTCCGCGGGAGATGATCCAGCGGACTTATTGACGACCGATCGAAGGATCCATTTGACGATGATCGATGGTCCCGCCATGGGACCCGGCGACAGCTGTGATGTGTCTGTGATGTGACTCTCTGGCAGCCCTATAATAGGGGCGGTTCTGGTTCCGCGAAGTGGGTGCTCGTTGCGGTTGGAGTCTAGTAATCCGATTCGGAGAGACGCTGCGATTTCTACACGAAGAAATGGTTCGTTTACACCTGTTCGAAGAGAAAACCATCTCGATGCCATTAACGGTTCCTAACAGGTTTGCCGAGACGCATTGTGTGTACAGTCTGCAGAAGAAGCGAAAGATTCGAATCGCGGGTATTCTAAAGGAGGATCTGCCGTGCAAAAGTGAGGTAGACTCGCGGCCCGGCTCGATTTTCACTAGACAGCACGGTGCTCTTTTTTTCCAACTTCCGCTCGTTCGTCTATCAAGTCGGATGGCAAACGAGCCATGAACTTGGTAATTACGAGCTGAACGATACGCGATATCCTCAGTGCGACACGTGACACTGTGCGACTGGTTTTGTGCTATGTGATCGCGGGGATTGGATTTGCAATTTTCTATCGATCGACGAGGTTTTTCTCATTAAAAAGCTTCCGAACATTGTCCTTTCGAACTGTTTTATACTCGTTCTGAATGGATCAGTTGCGAAGCACCGAAAATATCTCGTAATTAAAAGCGAAAAATATTAACTTGGAAGAAGTTACAAAACCGATATTATTCTAATTAGGACATTCTATTCTATTAGTATTTATTCTATCATATTCTTGATTAAAATTTGATTTACATTTTCATTTTATATTTACGTGAAAATGTATATTATAAGCTTCGATTTTATATGTACATATGAGATGATATGTATAAGAGATGATATCTAATTTGGAAATTGATACATTTCTGTATCTATCACGTGACATTCTTCCTCGCGCAAATTCGCTTTAAGAGGTGAAATCAACCCCCAAATGTTCGGCTATTATTTTGTCGCTCTAATCCGCAAACTGTACAAGGTAGAAATAAAGTCTTCGATCGAATGTTACTCCTTTCGTCCAAAACTACTATCTGGACTACGATTTGTCAATTGTTTGAACAGTCCAAAAAATTTATAAACCAAACACTATGTTTTTGTTTACTTTTTAATTAGATTTGGAGAAAAGAAGTAACTATTTGCTCAAAGACTTTTTTGCCTATCTTACACAATTCGCAAGTATCTTATAATCTTACAACTAGACTGCGGCTAGTATGCACTTATAACAAAAGAATGTAATATAAAATTGAAAGAACATAAGAAGAATTAAGTAATATACTTACACTATTTGCAGTATAATAAAACGCTCAAGAAATTTTATTTTGCACAAGAAACCGCAGTCTACTTGTAACAGTTACCAGACATTTTCGGTTCCCCGCAAAACTGTGTCAAGAACCGAACCCGCATCATAACTGTTTTTAATTCGCGGAAGCACAGACTTGAAAATCCGATTTCGACGTTTCACTGAACGCGCCTCGATTTTGTTCAAGATGTCGAAATCGGGCTCGCCGAAGGATCGTATCGAGATTAATTTGCGGACAGCACGGTCACCGCAATTAGCGCGACAGGTAATCGTCCGCTTTTGGACGATCGGTTTCGTCAGGAGCCGGTCCGTGGAACGGAACAGGCTGGTTTGGGCTCATTTACACGGCATCCTCCTGTTCTTTTTATTCTCCCTCGATCACGAGGGTCCACTGGCCAAGTAACCCCATATCATAATTTATCGGCGCGCGCGCCTAAAGTGGACAAATATTCTCGCAATCGACTTTCTCTTCGAGTGCCTTTTACATTTTTCGTCACGACTGCGCTATATTTCACCGGTTAAAAAGCTTCGCGAAGTTTTGCGAGGACATTAAACGATTTTCTGGATACGGCTTGAAGCTTCGTACTTTCTCGACGCGTTGCAGTTTTCAAAACGTTTGTCACACAATCGATAGATTGTCGATGACCGAGTATCGGTCTGCGGAACGCGCGGCCGCCATTTTGGCCAGCAGACGTCGACGGTGTTTTCGGAAACGTAACCGGTCAGTCCCGGTTAACTGTAAAACGTTTAAAGGAGGAATTCGGACGAAGATTAGAAACGAAAAGCGGCGGAGACTGTGCGACGGCCTTGCCGGACCGTTAGCACGATCAAACGGCCATGTTAAGCAATAGCATTACACGCGGTCAACAATGTTCCTAGAAGTTGTTCACCGTGATTAACACTTCGCTGACCGGTGGTAAACTCTGGTAAACTCGTAGAACCATTAACAGTGATTTCTAGTCTCGAATCTTGTTGATTAGTCGAAGGACACGCGAAGGAATATCCCTAAATTTTTCTAATCGATTAATACAGATTCAAAAATTTTCTAATTATACTGTAACCTTCATCAATATCTAATTGGTACATAGTATGATATATATTGGTACACAGTATTCTTTAAAAATTGTCTGAACGACTTGAATTTAACTCGTTAGTTATCGTAACTGGTCTATAATAATTTATAATTCATAATCAGACTACTACTTGCACCGTTATTATAAAACAGTTATTATAGCTGACGAATTTATAACTTATTGTAGGTTGATTATAATAATTATCGGGTTGCAATCGTTAGTCATTTATGAGATCGCTTTTTGTCTGATTATTATACACTATTTACAATGGATAACGAATCTATAAATTATTATAGGTAGCTACAATAATGATAAAACTGCAGATCTTATGCGTCCATACCAAAAATGTGTAGATCAAATATAAAATATTATTGCATCATTATCATCGGATTGTGTTCATTAAGAAAATAAAAATGAATGATGAATTTATAAAAATCACGAATTAATTGGTATAACTAACGAGCTATTATCGTTGCTGATTAATTAGATCACTTGTCTAACTCTGCTGGAATTCTTTTTGCAATTCCAATGAAAATTAGAAAATAGTATTGCAACGATTACACGGTACACTAGTCTCTGTTTAAGAAAGCAATTAAAACAAGATCTAAGTCCTTTTTTTCGGAGGGTGTTCGAATAATTTTCGCGACGGAGTTGTATACACGTGGAAACGTATTTTTTAACACAGAGAAATCAGAGGTGCTACGATATCCAGAAACGTAAAACGGAGGCGTGATCGTGTCGGTGCGCTCCGCTAAATTATTTTTCGCCATAAACATCGAGCATGGAGCGTGAGGGTCTTATTTGAGGAACACGCATCGCCGGTGAAAATCGAGCGGCAGTCGATGGTATGCACGCGATAATTCTGCACGAGCGAGTATCAAGCACCGCGCGTCTACGATTTCTAGCTCACAACACGAGGATTAAGGACAAACTTTTGAGAACGTTGACCAGATCAAATGGATTCCGATGCAATTCTTTCAAACGGTCGTTTTTACCTTTATCTTATCGTTCGTTCGCGATTTAGTGGAATAGGTGTCGTTGAGGTTCATCGAATCTCTACCACATACCGGAAACAAAATGGCATACCAGGGGAGTTCAAGATGTCTTGGGAATTGATTGATTCAAATTTCTAATATTTCTATGGTTTATTGTGATCAATGATTAAAACAGGAATTTAAGTCTTAGATCAAACGCGCCTTCCAATACAACAAAAATATAATAAAGTAATAATACTGATTAAATTTCAATTAAAAATTCTGACGAAGTTATTTTGAAAAATTCTACAATTTCCAGAAAAATATTAATAACAATTGATCGTCTGTTTCGATCTAGGATTGGAAGATCAATTTCAACAGTAGCGACGTTCAATCGTTGATTTACGAGTAATGACTAACAGTAACACCATTGCAATTAACGATTGAAATAGAGACACTAACTAAATAATAAAATATAAAATAAATAAATGAAGTAAAATGTAAGATACAAAATAAGTAATAAATCGTAAGCGTGCTAAAGACAATTCATAACAGAATCACGTAAAAATATCCTTGGAATTTCATTAAAAAGTCCTTCGAATCCTATTAAGAAATCAACGATCAATAACTGTCTCAACCAACCGACGATTTACCTTCAATTCAACCAGTAATCCAATCGTTAGCCCCTGATTAACATTTTACCGAACTCCGTCTGAATTCAGTGGTAAAATGGTGTCCCAAAAAATTACGTGACCGGGGCTGACCACTTTTACTTGGTACAGAACGCGGCTGATCATTCGCTGGTCAATGGAAAACGCCTGCGGTCGAATACCGTCTGCAATTACAGTTTTAATTAGCCGCGTCCGACGTTACCGGCGCGGACTCGCATAAATTTAACGGCCGCTGGGGTGCAGGCTCCGTGGAAAGGAGGTGAGATCCTACGTACCTCGTTCCCCCGATCCTCGGTCATCTTTTTCCATCGGCTGCCACCTTTGCCAAGCTTTTTCTTACCGCCGCGAATATTTTTCTTCGGCGGCGCTACCGCGTCGGCCGGCATGCGCGCAGTTTAGGCGAAACTTTCGACGAGCGTAATCCGTCGTAATCCTCGCGATTGCTATAGTAATTCGTCGGCCGGGCCGCTTAGGTATTCCACGGCGAGCACGGTAGTCCGGCAAGCTTTTGTGTGCGAAATTAATTTGGCGTTGCTGTGAGACTTAAGGATCGTAGGTCAGTGAATTCGTCTCGACTATAGCTGTCATGAAGTATAGATTAATGAAACATCTGGTGGTGACCGAAATTTTTATAGCTCGTTTCGCGGACTTATAGAAAGTCAAAATGACACAGCAAGTTGATAATTAATATTGAAGAGATCGAGATTGCTTGAATTGTTTGCAAAGAAAAATGTAGCTTTCGAAATTTTGTGTGATAGAATTTGTAGAAAAATTAATACCGAGGACCTTCTACTGCAAATAGTTTGTTGTCAAGCTGTTGGAAAAATGTGAAAATTCATTGATAGTTTTTAGTTTGCTTCTAATCGTTGCTTTCCATCATTCTCAACCCGCTCAATAAATGCTTATTAAAATAATGGTATAATTATCGACGTAATCTCTTCTTATAAAATACATTAACGACCAAAACCTAGAGTTATTAGCATTCTATAACATCCTAGAATTATTTGCATTCTCTGTTCTGCAGGAAATAAAACAAATAAAGTAATAAATATTTTAAGCTTCGATCTCTTCAAATTAAAATATTTCTTTTAATATAGCAATTAAAGAATTGATCTCCGACCATAAATTACCGGACTACTGTGTGGCGTAACAATGTTGTCTTATAGACAATGATTATCAACAACGATAGGCATTGTTGATAACAATTCAGTTTTTTCAGAACGGATGACGCGGTCGCGCGACAAGAAGAGCTCGGAAGAGGCTCTCAGGAGCTCGCGAGGACTTCTTTTGGACACCTGGACCGAATCGTAGAAGAAATCTGATCAAGATGTCCTGTGTTGGCATGCCCCGCTACGAGGATGGCTTCCGGTTGGCCGGGCCAGCTTCAGAATGCTCTCTGAGGAGCAAGGCCCGCATCGACGCCCTCTTCGAGGACTCAAGGTGTCAATTCTGAAATAATTAATTTCCATTTCCACCAAAAGATCGAAGCAGCCCTTTTGATGCTTTCTAATCAGGCGACTTATAACCTTCTGCAAGATTCTTCTTCTTTTAATAATTTCATTCTTTTATTAATTAAAGAAACGTACTGCGATATACTGTATACTGTATGCTGCACTACAATGCGTTAGATATGAAATGCACTTCATACGTAATGTTTTAATATAACAAGAGAATGGACGAGAACGTTGTTAAATACGCGGTAATAGAACTAGTGTAAAATAAAAAGAAGAAATTCTTCTATTAAAAAATAAACAAAATGAAAAATTAAAAAGATTTTGTCTCTTTGTCTTGTACTAGATCCTTTGTCATCGTGTTCAACAACGTCCTCGTCCGTTTCCTATTTAGTTATATGCTTCCGTTCACGACTTTTTATAAAATAATTTGACCTCGAGTACAGTTGATTGAGATATTCTCCTATTATAATAAGAACAATTACTCACATTTTTCATATTTCATATTTGATTAGATCTCTCGTAAATTCATATATGCCTCTGTAAGGTTTATTTTATTCCAGATTATTATATTTTATTTGCACGATTTTAAAGGGTCTAGTAGCCGTTAAATAAATAACAATATTAGCAATAGTAAATAACAATATTATAATAATAATAATAATAATAATTTTGTCGATCGAAAGCATTGACAGTGCTTTCGGATAGCGAAGTTCATTATCTGTAATAACGAAACATGGACTGATCCAGATCAATTTACGGGTCGAGCATGGGTGGTTGGTACGGTGCAGTGTCCACCATGAACTCCCATAACCTGGACGAGGCAGGGGCTGATGAACAGAGGAGGGTAAACAGCGCGGTGCAGGCGCGGATCGAGGCGATGTTCGCGTCCGTGGAAGCCGAAAGCGGAACACCCGGGGAATGCGCGGCCGCCATTTTGCCGGTAAATATACAAATTACTTTCTTCTTTATTTTTCACGTGTGCGTTTGTGTGTCAGTGAACAGCCGGTTCTCGAGGCAACGACACCGATCCGCCAAAGTGGCTAGACTACTTCTTTTCATTCCCCCTACCGGCAAAAATTATACCAATCAAAATCGCGACCACGATGCACACATAGGAAAATCATGGTAGCTTTTCTCATGATTATCATTTATATCTTTTCATATATGTTCGTTTTATTGCGCCTTGGTCTCGAAATAATTCAAATACTCTGAAATTTACGAATAAATACTGATGGAAGGAGTTGTAATATAAAAAAATGTTGAACAAAGATTGTTCAAATTTGAGTAACGATAACTACACAAAATATCATGGTAGAAAAATGATTATCATTTCAAATTAAAGCTTGAAGCCTTTATTTTAAAATAATATATTTGGATTTTAAGTTGCGTCCACTCTGTATTAGAAATTACATTGACCCTGTAAGCTTTCAAAGGTAAGGCCATGCTTGTCATATTAAAAATTGCCAAATTTGACGAAATGCTTGGTAAAATTTTTTTCGAAGACGGCATTTACTGGTAAATAAAGTTCGATTCTTCCCCTTTAATTTAAAAAAAAGATACTCGGCTGCGATTTTTTTCGCAAAAATACAACACTTTAAAGTAACCGTTCTATTCCTGTCTCAAGTTTAAAGGATTGCAGTGGTGAGGATGCATACTTGTCGATAATAAATCATCGTCAGGTGATGTCTAAATACAAATACATATAGATGATCTTAAAGTAGAGATTTCAAGCTTTAATTAAAAAAACATAGTCATCATCCTGCGATCAGTTTTTCGTGAAGTTATCGTCCGTCAAATTTGACCGACTTTTATCCCAAAGTGTTCTATACCACCAGCTTCTTGTGTAGTATATATTAATTTTCACTACAATTGCAAGCTAAACAGCAAATTGAACGAGGAAACAGCGTAGAAATCTTGACGAAATGAAATGGCTGTCGAGCATTAAAATACGATTCTCGTCTGGGCATTGTTTCTGGCGGCTGAAATCAACGAAATCTCAAAGATTTCACTGCAATCAGATAAGATCTGAAAAATGGTGATTTTCACTTATGTTAGTCCGATCGCTAGTCCCGTCCTCAGAAAATCTCGTGCAACAATTCATTCGTTCCACTCTTGAGACGAGTTCGCATCTCTTAACGAGGGGTTCACCTACTTTGTCGGCCGAATCACCGCTAATCACGCACCAATCCCATACTTCTCTAACTGAACCAATAATCTGTACTATTTTCTGTAATTTACAGATTAGTTCACCGTTTTAATAAATAATAGTAACAGTAATAATTATAATAATAATAATAGAAAAACGTACATAGTTGCATTAGCAGTATCCGCAACAGGAATTAAACGAAAGAAAAGTTGAGAAACAAAGTACTAACAATAATAAAAATATAATAACAGCCATAGTAATGATAATAGAAATAATGAGAACAGCAATAATACTAAGAATAGTAATATTAATTAAAGTAAAAGATGAGATGAACACGCGAACAAAAGCTTCTCCCGTTGGAAGCTTTGCTTTTCAGACTCTAATTAGGTCAGTTGGTTGTCGAAATCTCTGTATGCGCCACGTTCAACAAAGAAATCCTACTTATTGTTGTTCCAAAATCCTCCAGGAACGAGATTGCGCCCGTAAGTTATCTTCTTGCCGTGCGTTGAAGTATTCAGAAACGAGTTCTCGCGCAAAGGTACACACCTTTCTTCCAGGCGTTGAAGTTACCGGGGCTAGATCGCGGTTGCGCCCACTGCGAGATGTCGCGATAACAGAAATGAATGCAACCTCGATCGCCGGTGTATCGCCGCAATTTACGACGGCATTAACAAAGAAAAAAGCGGGGAATCGAGGCTGTCCCGGGCGGAAATAAAATTTAGATCGGTGTATAATTAGTCGTGAACTGATTGCTCGAAAAGAAGATGACCGCGTTTGAGAAACTCCCGAGGAAAAGTAACGGGACGGAAATGATCCTGCGATCCGCGGAGAAAACTTTTCAACGATTGGGATCGCGGAGATTGCAACAATAAAATCGTTAATGCAACTCGGTTCACTCGAATCGAATTTGCATTATTTGTTTGCTGGTCTGATTCCTATATATGCAAAACTAATACAAAATATGTAATTATGAAGAAGTGTGAAACGTATGGGAAATATATTTATGGAAATGGTAGAAAGTTACGAACAAAATGAACTTAAATAAATTGATTGTATAAACAAAAATCATTAACAAAATATTAGGTTGGGAACTATGAAACGGGCGCCGCAGCTGAACACAGACTAAACCAAAAACGCCCGTTACATAGTTTCTAACCTAATATATCATAATTGCACTGTTAAAATGATAATCACGCCGAAAACTAAAAAATCTCATAAACTTAGTGTCTCAATCACTTGTTCAACATCTTACTCCTTGCGAATCTTAAGGATCATTAATAAATTACAATAGATCATGGTAAAAATTAGGTTTACAGAAATCAAATAGGTTATTACCTACTTATACGATTGTGATACATATTTATCAAAGTATTGGCAGTATATTTTGTTGTAATGTTTTAAGCGCGTTTCTGTGTTTTCGCGAGCAGACAAGTATTTTCTTTCAACTTGTTCCGGAACTAGGAAAGATAAGGCCGAGGTTCGCCGAAAGATAACAAAGGCTTCGGACTTTCCTCGGGCGCGGCACAGAGTACTGCGTCGTTGTGGCATTCTTAATCGTCACTTTCGTTCCGTTCACGATTCGTAGAGCGTGACGGGTTACCGAGCCTATTTGGAGCACTGAAAAATTCCCCTTCGTTGCTGCATCGGCACGCGGATTTTTCTTATTGCTCCGGTTTTATGGTCGATCCTCTTCTTCCGCATCGTTTCGTTGCACCATCGATGATACCTCCCATGCAAAGCCGAGTTCAATAGAGTTCATGTCTGCTCCCTCACCAGATATCCGCCAGCAGTTTTCTAAAACATACCTAAGTAACGCGTTTCGTTCAAGCTAGACGAGTTTAGTATAATTTTAATTCGAACAATTAAAAGATTGTTCGGAATTTAAAATTCAATCGCATAATAAAACAACTAAAGACAATCTTCTTAATTATAATAAATATCTAGATCAAACTGTTATTATAACTACAGTGTCGATGAAATACTAAACAATCAACACTACATAACGATCATGAAGAGGTGAAAAATCATTTGGCATTATTGCTCATTTTCTAACCACCTCAGATGGTTAAAGAATTGGCAGTATTTATTTACTAGATGTACAAATTAATAATCCAACTCTTCTATTAATTTGTAGATCTAGTAAATAAATACTTCCTTTTCTACATGCTAATCAATAAATATCTCCTAACAAATAAATCTAAAACAGGATAAAAACGAACACGAAAAATTCCGTTTCCGGTTTCCAGGTGAAATACTTAGGAGCAGCTCCAGTCGGTGGCCGCGTGGCGAGTGTCCGTGGCCTCCAAGAACCTCTCAGACAGCTCTTGGAGCGAGTGGAGTACTCGACGAGAGCGGAGCTCGAAGTTTCGAGACGCGGCTTGACATTCCGCACGACAGATGGGTGTGAAAGGAACAATCCGTTCCGGAGGATCGCCGTGTGGAGCGCGCTGAGGCTTCGAACGAAGAAAACGCAGTCCGGCGATCTGCATCATGCTTTCCTGCCGTTGGTCGGCGATCAGGATCATGGCCAAGCCGGGGAGGACAAGCACGCGGATCTCTATAGGTGAGTGTCGCGATCGAAAGCCGGGGAAATTAATCGATCGCCGGTCTCTCGTATTAATCGTCGGTCTCTCAAATTAATCGTGGGCCTCTCAAATTAATCGCAAGATCTTCGCATGTGTGTTTGATGCTGCGAGGGTCGACGCATAGTCGCTTCGAGAAATCGATGCTTCTCGCAGTCAACCATTTATGACCGTCTGGGTTCGGTTGCACTGAAAGATCGATCTTTTTATTATACTAGAAAAATGCGTAGTATTGAGGAGTTCCTTCCTTATTTACTTGCTTTATTTTTTATTTTTTTTTAAAAAAGCAATCTGTCCCATTCATCAATTGATTGCATTTAATGGGTTAGTGTAACAAAATAATCACCTTGATTTTAACAAAATTAATCTTATAAATACCTATTACCTTTTTCTTCGTTCTAAGTACATACATTATTATTATATATACTATTCTCAAATTACATTAATCTTCTTTTAACCTTTACTGAAACATCCACTGCCACACTGACTCACACAACATTCACTTTCAAGAACATTACACATCCAAACTTTATTAATATAAAAATGATCTTGTAACGCGATTAAACAATTGCACACCACTAAAATTCCCACAGAGGCAATTTAAATTTTATTCATAGTCTAATTAAATTAAGCTTGCTCGAATATATTACAACAAAAATAAATTTCCAGAATTTCTAAGAAAATTAGCAGTTCTTCTCTATAACATGAACAATCTATTTTCAGGTCGATGCGAGGACTAGATCCGTCCACAGAGAGATACCCTCCTGTGTTCGCAGTGGTAATGCGTCGGCCAGGTGTGACGAGGGTTCTGGAATGCCATGCGTTCGCTTGCGAGACGGAGGAGGATGCAGTCGCAGCAGCAGCAACACTATATCGAGCTCTTCTGGCTGACTTGGACACGAATCGTCGTCGTCCTCGGCACACGAACGGCGTCGGCTGCGTTAGTTTAGCATCCGTGGCATCCAGCGTCCGGGAAATGAGTCCTAGTAGCAGAATGAGCACCAGGACGAGTATCCTGCAGGCGGAGCCGACACCGCCGCATCCTGTAAGGCCACCTAGGACGAAGAAAAAGACTTCAGCGTCGAGTTCAGTAACGGAGGACGAGGGCAGCAAGCCTGTGGAGGTAAAGGCGCCTAGGAGAAAGAAAAAGAACTCGGATATCAAGGCGGAGGACATCCTGGAGGCACGGGGAAGGAAACGAGAGACTAGTCCTTGCGAGAAATCTGCGGTCAAAGGTCAGAGCTTCGACTCCGTGACGAAAAGCTCCGACTCGAAACCCGAGTCAGAGCGGTCGAAGCTCAAATACCCAATCAACGAAGCAACCACCTCCGAAAAATCCAAGATCGAGCAATCTATTGATTCCGGGAAGATGTACGATCTAGGAAGCGCTGGATTGTATGAGAGAGTGTCGAACAGATACGAGAAACTGCCTATTCGAGCGAAGGCGGAGAAACCCGTCGGTCAAGGACAGCAGAGTCCTGCGAAAGAGCCGGAGGAGGTCAAGAACAAGGTCAAAGAGCCCGAGAAATGCTCGTACGACGTGACCCGACCTGTGGCGGCTGTTGCAAAGAAGCAGCCGGTGTATGCCTGTAGGTCTGACATGAGGCTCTACGATAGGATCGACAAGCCTGGCTGCAAGGACGAGGAGAACTCGATCTATGAGCGCCACATCAAACTCGGGAACAAGGAGAGGATCTACGAGGAGCACTTCAAAGATGCGGACAAGATCTACAGTATCGCGCAGGAGGATATTTACAGCGATAGAAGCAGCAGGCTCGACAGGAACAAGATCAGGAGTTCTCAGGAGGACATGTACCTTGGCAGGTGCTCGAAGAGCGACGATTATCAGCTTATCCAAGAGAAGCGCGGAGACTCCGTTGCGTCGGAACGCAGACGTTCCAGAGAGGTCCAGGAGAAGACGTCCTCGGGGAGGCGATTGAGCAGAGTGGTCACCATGGACAAGCCTCTGAAGAAGCACCTCTGCGACTCTACCACGAACTTGAATGTCCCTGAGTACAGTCAGCCTAGGGTCAGGAAAAGAAGTAGAGCTGGCAGCGAGCCTCCGGTTGGTCGATCGGAGGATACGATGATGGTGGTGCAGGAGGGTAGACTGAAGAGGTCACAGAGCGACATAGACGTTGACAGGGGAGATCTGATGACCAGGGTGGAACTGCCTCGAAGAGGAAGCTTCCTAAAGCCTGGCAGCGCCAGGAGACCCAACAGCATCAAGGGTGGCACGCCATTGGGATTCACCGAACTGTTCGACGAGTTCAGGAACCAAGAGGGCCTGACCAGCGTGGACGACATCCTCGCGGCCATTATCGGTAAGTTTTCAATCAACATGCTAGCATGTCGTATGCTAAAGGCGCTTGGCCTCTTCATAGACCCAGAGGGAATGTCTTTCAACGACCTGAAGCCTCTGTACAAAGAGTTTCTGCTGAAGCTGGCGGCCACGTTGACGCAGGACGAGCTGTATCAGAGATCAGCCAGCATCATGAGAAGACGACGGAGGCCCCAACGAAGAAGGTCCAGTCGCAGGACCTGCCTTCTAGGTAGGGCCATCAAGAGGTCCGTGTCGAGGTTGAAAGGCGGCCCAACGGAATTCACATCCGTAATCTTCCCCGCTAGAAGGCTGAACGACAGCTTCGGCAGCAGCTCCTCTTGTGACGTCAGAAACAATCATAGGAACCGTGTGCTGGCCAATAGGTTGGTCAACAGGAGGTCATCTTGGAGAATGAACAAGCCTGGAGGATGTCACACTACTTCAGAGGACAGTGACACTTGTAAGTACACTTAGAATGGCGATGATCAACGAGGGCAAAGTCACGGGTTAAGAACAAAGCTGCAGGCAAACGTCTTAGCAGAGTGGGATCATATGGTTAGCACCTACGTTGCTAGGACCCAGCTAGGACCTCCACCACGATCTTCCAATGCTTATTCTACTTCGTTCAACCCCGAGATACCGAACAGTAGATCTCTGCCACCGTCTCCAGTCGATAAAGTGTCGTTACTGTGACTTTAAGGGATTTCTGGGTCTCGGTGGATGATCGTGGCGTATTTTACTGACACAGGTAGACGACTGAGTCGCAGCGTGGGTGCAACGGCGAACAGGAGCAGCAGTGGATACGTGAGCTGCAGCGAATGCAGCTACGACTCCGAGTCCTGCACCTGTGTCTCTGCGGACAAGTGCTACTGTTCCCTGTCAAGAAGAGTAACCGCGCAACCACGGATAGTCGCCAACGCCGTTGTTTGTTCCTGCGACACCGACAGCTGCTCCGAGAGCAACAAGTGTTACTGCGCTAGGCAGCCCGCGCAGCCGACTATCTTGGAACAGCTCAGGCAGAGAGGCATCGTGCCGTCTGAGAGCACTTTGAGTAGAGGCGGGAGCCCGGACGGGATCAGGACGACGAGATCGAGCAGAAATCGGACGCCCTCCCAAGGTTTGGATGTACTCAAGGTAAAGGACACTGCACTTGTGCTATTTGGCAGCGCACCACAGCTATTTTCGGAGCTGGACGCCGCACAGCGGAGCTGATGCTTGCCAAACGCCGAAAAATATTGTCTGAAGAATATACGGAGTGTCCGAAAAATGTCTCGCAATCGGGAAATGGGAGGTACCTGTGATCATTTCAAGTAACTTTTACCTTGGCGAAAATGCAATCCGCGGCTTCGTTTACGAGTTATTAATGAATAAA